>NC_081784.1:1190605-1473105 GCF_963082965.1 Carassius carassius
ATTGGTCTATAATTAACTAGTTCTTTGGGGTCAAGTTGTGGTTTTTTGATGAGAGGCTTAATAACAGCCAGTTTGAAGGTTTTGGGGACATGTCCTAATGACAATGAGGAATTAATAATAGTCAGAAGAGGATCTATGACTTCTGGAAGCACCTCTTTCAGGAGCTTAGATGGTATAGGGTCTAACATACATGTTGTTGGTTTAGATGATTTAACAAGTTTATACAATTCTTCCTCTCCTATAGTAGAGAATGAGTGGAACTGTTCCTCAGGGGGTCTATAGTGCACCGTCTGATGTGATACTGTAGCTGACGGCTGAATGGTTGCAATTTTATCTCTAATAGTATCGATTTTAGAAGTAAAGTAGTTCATAAAGTCATTACTGCTGTGGTGTTGGGAAATGTCAACACTTGTTGAGGCTTTATTTTTCGTTAATTTAGCCACTGTATTGAATAAATACCTGGGGTTATGTTTGTTTTCTTCTAAAAGAGAAGAAAAGTAATCGGATCTAGCAGTTTTTAATGCTTTTCTGTAGGATATGTTACTTTCCCGCCAAGCAATACGAAATACCTCTAGTTTTGTTTTCCTCCAGCTGCGCTCCATTTTTCGGGCTGCTCTCTTTAGGGTGCGAGTATGCTCATTATACCATGGTGTAAAACTGTTTTCCTTAACCTTCCTTAAGCGTAAAGGAGCAACTTTATTTAAAGTGCTAGAAAAGAGAGAGTCCATAGTTTCTGTTACATCATCAAGTTGTTCTGAGGTTTTGGATATGCTAAAGAATTTGGTTACATCAGGAAGATAACTTAAAAAGCAGTCTTTTGTGTTAGAAGTTATGGTTCTTCCATACTTGTAACAATAAGTAGAATTTACAATTTTGGCTATATGAATTTTGCAAAGAACTAAATAATGATCTGAGATATCATCACTTGGCTGAATAATTTCAACACCATCAACATCAATTCCATGTGACAGTATTAAATCTAGAGTATGATTTCGACAATGAGTAGGTCCTGAAACGTGTTGTCTAACACCAATAGAGTTCAGAATGTCTATAAATGCTGATCCCAATGCATCGTTTTCATTATCAACATGGATATTAAAATCACCAACTATTAAAACTTTATCTGCAGCCAGAACTAACTCGGATGTAAAATCACCAAACTCTTTAATAAAGTCTGTATGGTGCCCTGGTGGCCTGTATACAGTAGCCAGTACAAACATAACAGGGGATTTATCATTAACATTTGTTTCTTTGGATAATGTTATATGAAGCACCATTACTTCAAACGAGTTATACTTGAAGCCTGCCCTCTGAGAAATCCTGAAAACGTTGTTATAAATTGAAGCAACACCTCCCCCTTTGCCTTTTAGACGTGGCTCATGTTTATAACAGTAATCTTGGGGGGTGGACTCATTTAAAATAATGTAATCATCAGGTTTTAGCCAGGTTTCTGTCAAACAGAGTACATCTATATTATGATCAGTGATCATATTATTTACAAAAAGTGTTTTCGTAGAAAGGGATCTGATATTCAATAAGCCAAGCTTTATCATTTGTTTATCCATATTGCTTCTGTTTTTTATTTGTTGAACCTCAATTAAATTGTTAATCTTAGCTTGGTTTGGACGTTTTTTGTATTTTCTAGTTCGGGGAACAGACACAGTCTCTATAGTGTGATATCTAGGTGAAGAAGTCTCTATGTGCTGAGAATTAACTGACCTCTGTGACGGGAGGCAGCTAGCAGACGGTCGGTTTAGCCAGTCTGTCTGCTTCCTGACCTGGGCCCCAGTTAGTCAAGTATAAACACTAAGACTATTTGCCATATTTCTAGAGAGAAGAGTGGCGCCACCCCAGGAGGGATGAAGACCATCTCTTTTAAACAGGTCAGGTCTGCCCCAAAAGCTCGTCCAATTGTCTATGAAACCTATGTTATTCTGTGGGCACCACTTAGACATCCAGCCATTGAGTGATGACAATCTGCTATGCATCTCATCACCACGGTAAGCAGGGAGGGGACCAGAGCATATTACAGTGTCTGACATCGTGCTTGCAAGTTCACACACCTCTTTAATGTTATTTTTAGTGATCTCCGACTGGCGAAGTCGAACATCATTAGCGCCGGCATGAATAACAATCTTACTGTATTTACGTTTAACATTAGCCAGCACTTTTAAATTTGCCAAGATGTCAGGCGCTCTGGCTCCCGGTAAACATTTGACTATGGTGGCTGGTGTCTCTATATTCACGTTCCGTACAATAGAATCACCAATAACTAGAGCACTTTCATCAGGTTTCTCAGTGGGTGCATCACTGAGTGGGGAGAACCTGTTTAATGTTTTGATCGGAACAGAAGAGCGGTGTTTTGACCCACGACTACGCTGCCTCACCGTCACCCAGTTGCCCTGCTGCAGGGGCTCTGTTTCCGGAACCGAACAATGTACAGGAATCCCTGAGCTAGACGCATCCAAAGCCGTATCTGGAGCCCTAACATTCTTACTGTCCTCAATTAAAGTTTGGATGCGTGTCTCTAATTCTGAAATCTTCTCTGTCAGCCTAACTATTTCCCTGCATTTATCACATGTGAATCCCTCATCAGCGACAGAGATAGATAAACTGTACATGTGGCAAGAGGTGCAAGAAACAATGATAGGAGAAGCCATTACTCACCGTGCTTGATGAAAATTCTTACTGCGGTTGTTTGATGAACTTGATCCAGAGTGTGTGTGTGTGTTTGTGTCTGTCTGTCTGTCTGTCTGTCTGTCTGTGTGTGTGTGTGTCTGTCTGTCTGTCTGTCTGTGTCTGTCTGTCTGTCTGTGTGTGTGTGTGTGTGTGTGTCTATCTGTCTGTGTGTGTGTGTGTGTGTGTGTGTGTGTGTCTTACAGAGGCAGCCGACCAGCCGTTTGTTGTTGATGCTGGGAACAATATGAGGGTCGTCTCTGGTTCCAGTGTATTCCTTTGGCTTGAATATGCTGTACGGATCCTGTATAACAGATCAGAGGGAGTTCAAAATGTGAACTTTACCTCTCATCACAGCTGACGGTCAAACAGAAATGTCATGCTGTGTTTTACCTGGCCTTTCTTCATGGCCTGCAGGATGCGTCTCTCCAGCCCCGCTGCCTGCTCTTCATCTGTAGGAATACCTGTAAAACACAACATTATCACTGGTAGGACAACGATACGGTTGAGTAAAGCGGACAGGTGTAAAGAGAGCCCTAGACGATACTCATTTAATTGTAAGAGAATTTCTATTTTTATTTTTATTTCTATTAAATGTAACTATTTCATTTACATTCATTTTTTTATTTAAATATAACTTGTTTTATCCCAGTTAAATATTCTCATTGAAATTATAATTAAATTATATCATAATCTGAAATTTATCCTTAAGGTATCAAAGAAAAATCTTCAAAGTCGTTTTTTTTTTTTTTTTTTTACAGAATTTTATAGTACAAATACACACACACACAGAGATAGAAGAACCTCTTTATTAAATAACATTCTATTTTAATAATTATAGTTTTTAATTTAGAATTGTTAGAAAATTAAATCAAATTTTTGAAAAAAAAGTAATGAAAAGGTATTTTCTTGTAAAAATGACTCCTTGTTTTTTATTTTTATTTTATTTATTTATTTATTTTTTAATGTATATATATATATATATCATTTTTACAGTGTATATCAGTGTTATTTGATTTATTCTTTGCTGGGGGAAAACAGAATTGTGCAACAAACTTTTGTGATTTTTTTTATTTTTGACATTTTAATTTTAAAGTTTTTAGTCCCTTTGTTGTTGTTGTTGTTTTTAAATATGTATGGTAAAATTCTTATTTTAATTATTGTAATACATAAAGCTTAAACTAAATGAAAAAGTTTTTCTGTGTTTTATTTCAAGTAGCAATGGTTTTAGTTTATTTATTTACAATAACCCTGGTGTGTATGAATACAAAATATTTTTTCATTAATTCTACTTGAATGTACATTCACGAATTATACATTAGTTATATAAATAGTATATACTGCAATAATGTTAATGTTACTAAAGCGTCACCAGCATGTTCTTGCAAATAAAGTTTTATGTTTAAAATCAAAAATAAATCATATTCGTAATTTTTTGGTCTTGAGGTTGCGATGACAGAGTTTGTCCACTAGGTGTCGCCAAACAGCGGCTGAATAAAGCGGCGTAGTGGCGCGCCATGATCCAGAGTCACTGGCACACGAACACGAGTTCAGTGCCAAGAAAGGCCACAGCAGCAAGAGCAAATGACCTTGATTAATCTCACTGCTTATATATCATACGAGCCTCCACGTTATTATTTTAAGTCATGTCTAGCGCATTTAATCCTACTTTTTTAATTTGTTATTTAGATATCAATGAGCGGTTTCTGTTGTGTGACAGCATGTATGTAGAAGAGCATTCATATGTCACTCATTCAAAAATAGAGAACAGGACAAAATATTGCTTTATTTTTGTACGTGCATATATAATATCAGTAGTTAATGGTGAGGGAGATCTATAGAATGTGTCTCACCTTTACTGGCCATCGCACGCTGAGGTGTTTTCATTAAAATGTGTTGTTTTCCCATCAGAGTCAGCCGATAGGCTCTCAGAAGGAGTTTACTTGCCATCTTGACTTTAAACTTGGGGTCTTCTGTGCGCGCTCCCGCTGACGGTCACAACAGCGTGTGAACTAGAGTCAGTGAAAGTCACTAGAATGATTGACACGTGGGACCGACCAATCACAGAGAAGATCCGCTGGACTTTGACCAATGAATGAACACACGGTTGAGGAAGAGCGGACAGGTGTAACTGGAGAGGACAATAAAATAAAAGTGAAATCTGTTCCGACTGCCTTTAGTTTACACCGGAAGATTTAAACCGATTTAACTAAAATATTTAAATAAATAAATAAATATACACTGCCGTTCAAAATGTTTGGCGTCAGTAAGATTTGTATTATTGTTTAAAGAAGTCTCTTCTGCTCATCAAAGCTGCATTTATTTGATCAAAAATACAGAAAAATTAAATAAAAAATTGTTAAATATTATTACAATTTTAAATAGCTGTTTTCTATGTGAATATCTGTTAAACTGTAATTTATTCCTGTTATCAAAAAATAATTTTCAGCATTATTCCTCCAGTCTCCAGTGTCACATGATCTTCAGAAATCATTCTAATATGCTGATTTGTTACAGTTTTGCTGCTTAATATTTTATTGGGGAACCTTTGATACTTTTTCAGAATTCTTTGATGATAATAAAAAAGTTAAAAAGAACAACATTTATTCAAAATAGAAGTAAAAGTCCTTACTTTCACTTTTGATCAATTCTACTCATTCTTGCTGAATAAAAGTATTAATTTCTGTCAAAAATAGAAGGAACAAAATCTGCTGACCCCAAACTTTTGTACTGTAGTGTATATTGTATTATTTAAAAAAAATTCAGCTTTGGATCACAGAAAGATATAATATTTAACAATATATCCAAATAAAGTATTTTATTTTAAATAGCAATATTTTGTATCTTTTCTGTATTTTCGGTTAAATATATATGCAGCCTTGATTAGCAGAAAAAACGTCTTTAAAATAATAGTATATATATATATATATATATATATATTAATAATAATAATAAATTAATTTAATCATGTGAAGGAAAACCTACAGATTAAAACTGATTAATACAAAATGTAAAAATTAATAAATAAAATAAAAATAGTAGTAAATTTGTGAAAAAAATGCATTTAGGAAAACCAAAAGATTAAAACAGATTTGATATGGATGGATGGATGGATGGATGGATGGATGGATGGATGGATGGATGGATAGAGAAGAAAAATGCCTTTAGTTTCGTAAGAAAAATCTACTGGTTTATAAAGGTTCAATACAAAATGAAAGAATTTGTATTAGAAAAGTAAATAGATATTCAATTCAATTTAAATTAACATTCTACCATAAACTCAAATTACATCTTTCAGTTATGTTGGAACATTTTGAGTTTATCCAGTGGAATCTTCATCTTAGAGGTTACTGTCCCTTTAAATCCCTTTAGGATTGGCTCAGTATATGTACTGTATGTAAAAAAAAAAAGACTTCATTGGTGTGTTATTCCACAATACCAAGTTTTATTTATGCAACATTGGCTGACAATTAAGAACAACACACACACACACACACACACAGATATAGAAACACTTGGAATGGAAATGTCCACAGATACACATACTTTACACACACACACACACACACATAAATTTATATATAAATATGCCTCAAAATGTTGATTGCACAAGGAAATCAAATCATAAACACTTCTCTACATTTTGTTTCTACCAATAAAATTATGAATAAAAAAGTGATATTTTTAAGACACTCCTGACTTATATGTAGTTAGTTACATTTATTAATTGAATGTGATTTATATGGTTATATATTATTTAGTTATTATTATTATTATTATTATTTAATTAGTGATATATACATTCAATAAATTATTAATGACACATATTAATTCAAATAAACTTTATAATTATTTCTGGTGCAAATCTGCAGGCTTGAAAACATGTTTTACTCATAAGTCAGGAAAATGATTCTGATGGGACATTTAAGGCATATGAAGCATCACTGCTGAATATTAATATCAATAAATGTGTCCCTGGAGCACAAAACCAGTAATAAGTCTCTAGGGTATATTTTTAGCAATAGACAACAATACATTGTACGGGTCAAAATTATTGATTTGTTATTTTATGCTAAATATTAAGTAAAGAGCATGTTCCATGAAGATATTTTGTAAATTTCCTACCGTAAATATATCAAAACTTAGTAATATGCATAGCTAAGAATTCATTTGGACAACTTTAAAGATGATTTTCTCAATATTTAGATTGTTGCTTTAATACATGCTTTTTGCTCCCTCAGATTCCAGATTCTCAAATAGTTGTATCTCAGACAAATATTGTCCTCCTAACAAACCAGACATCACTGGAAGGTTAATTTATTCAGCTTTCAGATGATGCATAACTGGTTTTGTGCTCCAGGGTCATGTTAACATCCAACAAAACAAACAAACAGAGAAAGTCAATGTTATGCCATAAATGTTGAATCATAGAAAAGTAAATGACTTTGAAACACATGCACTTACACACAAAAGCATAGAATAGAACAGAAAATATGCATTTATATTTCATAGTTCCTGAACTTGTGTAAAAGGCCTGAGGGAGCTGCACCAGTCCAGCGAAACCGAGGATCCGCTGTGAAACAGAAACACAACAGTCAAAATCTCAATTCTTTATAAGTGAAGAACTGTAAATAGTCATAAAACCAGTCTCTTACTGGATGCCAGCGAGGATTCAGACGGTTTCTCCTCCGCTGGATCTTCTGCAGCCTCAAGCATCAGCTCTTTCTTGCTCCTCGAAGCCCAATGCATTGACTGAAATGTGATTTTCGGGAATACAGTAATGTAATTATTATAAAATGTTCTAAATATAATGAATATATCACCTAACTAACACTCACTGTTTTAACGGAGTCACTGAGCGCTTGCCACTCGCTGAACGGGATTACAATCTGACTTCTGAGCCAGAGATCGTAACTCTTTCTTTTCTTCTCATCTGTGAGAACATCTTTAGCTTCCTGTAGCTTCTGGAAGTCCTCCACTGTGAAGAGTTCATGTGTGAGAAACAGATTCAGACACGTTCAGAGCCTACTTCCTTTATTAATGTTCCTGGTCTTACTGTGAATAACTCATCAGTTATTTAAAAAAAAATAAAAAATAAATATATATATTTATCTTTGTAATCTGCAATCATGTTATTTTAGGTGAGTGCGAACCAAGAAATAAAATAATAATAATAATAATATAATAAAAAAATATGAAATAAATAAATTTACCAAAAAACAAATTATAAACATTAAAATCTATAAAAAAAAAAAGAATTTAGTCATTCTTAAAACCCGTGCCAACACAATCCATTGAAATTGAATCTTTAAATATTATAAGTATTTTACAAAAAATATTTTAAATCAATAATTCATAAAGGAAAAAATATTTTTATTTTATTGCATGAATTACTAAAACACTTTGTTGCCTTTTTTATAAATTATAATTAGATAATTTAGTTGTTTTAAAATGACATCTTATTGTAAATTCATATATATTATACACTGCGGTTATTATGCTAATTTATTATCAAAGTTGTTGTTTTTTTAAAGTGTGACTTTTTTCAGGATTCTTTGATGAATAAAAAGTTTTTAAAAAACAGCATTTATTTGAAATATAAATATTTTCTCAAATATAAATCTTAGTAATATAATGATATAATAACAATATAAGACTTTAATACATGCTTGCTGAATAAAAGCATTTATTTCTTTCAAAAATAAATAAATAAAATATATACTGACCCCAAATCTTGAACGGTAGTGTGAATATTGTAAGAAAAGATTTCTATTTTGAATAAATGCTATTCTTTTAAACCTTTTTTATTCATCAAAGAATCCTGAAAAAGTATCACAGGTTCCAAAAAAATAGATTAAGCAGCAAAACTGTAATAAATCATAATTTTCATGATTTCTGAAGATCATGTGACACTGAAGACTGGAGGAATGATGCTGAAAATACAGCGGAGCATCACAGAAATAAAATACAGTTTAACAGAAATTCACACAGAAAACCATTATTTTAAATTGCAATAATATTTCACAATTTTACAGTTTTTTTTTCTGTGTTTTAATCAAATAGATGCAGCCTTGATGAGCAGAAGAGACTTCCTTAAAACACATTACTGATCCCAAAGTTTTGAACAGCAGTATAATATATGTTATATAAATTACTTTTTTGTAAATTATTGATTCAAACCGATCAATAATTGTCCACGACTCACAACCTTCTGGAAAATGTAAATCAACAACTGTGAATGTTTTCGGACAAAAATCATTGCAACTCATTCAAATGAATATGTTAATCATGGAGAATATGAGTGAGTGTGTTTGTACCTGCTCTGGGGTTCTCTGGGTGTTTGTCAGGATGACAGGCCAGAGCTCGCACTTTAAACTCAGTCACGATCTGTTCAGTCTAAAGAAGATGATTAGTGTCACAGATGAGCATGTGATGACTCTCTAACACACATCGATGAAACTAAATCAGTTATTATTACCAGCATGATGACTGACGTCACACAAATCAATATTCTGTTCTGCTGTTATCAACTTTTATTCTGTCACATGCATGTTAATGCAGTTATCATGTGTTTTCACATTGTTTACAATAGATTATACGAACATACGTGTTGCATTTGCGATTATAATAATAAAACGTTGCCTTTATAAACTACCGGAAATAATCGAACACAAGCCCTAAAGGAACTTTGACGAGTTGTAGAGAGTCGTGTGTTCACCGTTGAGAGTTCATCGCAGCCGAGAAGCCCGTAATAATCTTCCAGATCCTCCCTTCTGCAGCTCAGGATCGACTCCATGCCTCCTACACTCCACCGTCCGCTACACGACAATACCGTCAATCCTCGTGCACGAGCACCGCTGTCAGTCAGGCGCTGTACAGAGCACGCGTGCGCGCAGCCAGCTATTTGGAGTTTTACGGTAGAAGTACTTTTAAATGACGCAGACGCTCTGACTACACTAAAATACCAGACTTCTGATTGAAATCTGTAAAAAGTACAAACAAAATTACTTTTGATGCATCTTGATTTTATGTGAGTGTATTAAAAACACAGAAAGTGGTTTTTTTAATATATATATATATATATATATATATATATATATATATATATATATATATATATATATATATATATATATATATATATATATATATATTTATATAATATATATATTATATATAATTTGGGAAATAAATAAAATTATATAAAAAATTATATAATCTGTGTGTGTGTGTGTGTGTGTGTGTGTGTGTGTGTGTGTGTGTGTGTGTGTGTGTGTGTGTGTGTGTGTGTGTGTGTGTGTTAAAATAGTGCTAATAATACTAATTCAAAATAGTTTGCATGTTGTTTTGGCTATTCTGTAGCGCTATTTATTTATTTATTATTATTATTCATAATATTCATAATTATTATAGTACAAATTCAAACACAATTATTAAAATAATAATAATAAACAGAACTTAAAAGAGAAAGATAAATGTATTTCTGCATTTTGATTTGCTCCTGTCCGTCTGCTCGTGACGTGACGTCACATGATTACCGGAAGGTCCTCTCGCTCCTCCTCCGTTCACTCCCTGGTGAAGATGGCGGACGGCGAGAATCTACGGGCCGACACCGCCGACGCCGAGCCGCTTCCGAAGAGACCGAGACCCCTGGATCCGCCCGGTGACCCGGAGCACAGCGCGGCTGCCGGAACCGAGCCGATGGAGGCGGAACCGGCGCCGAGGACCGAGTCCCATCAGGCCTCACTGAACAACAACAACCGTCAACGCCGCACCGAGACCGAGCCTGAGCCTCAGCTTTCCGGTACGACCGTCCCGAGCACTCGAGTCCGTTTACTAATTATTTTGGGAGATTTTAAGACAGTTTTCTCTCATGCTGAGCCCACAGTCAGATTCACTACAGTTCACTCCGTTTTACCCTGTTTTTACTTTAGTTTGGTCTGTATTATTATTCAATATAATAGCAACTAAAAGTTTTTATTATCATTTATTTATTTTTTGAAACATTTATTTAATTATTCAGTTGATAATTATTATTATCATCGGTGGAGTTCGAACATTTATTTAATACTAAAAAAACTTGTTTTAAATGTGTTTTTTATATATATTTTATCTATTATTATTTAGATTTTAAGCTTATTTTATTTTATATAATTTAAATATTGAATAAATAAATGTTATTTTTAATCTTGTAATTATAAGTAATATTTATCTGATAACTTTAGTTTTCAATTGTTTTATACTTAAGTGTTTATTACTATTATTTAATAATGTATTTATTAAATATATTTAATTATTATATATTTATTATTATTTTATTTTATTTAAAATTCTATTTTATTCTATTATTTTTGTTATGCATTACATATTATTTACTTTCTCCGTTATTACATGTTATTATTGTTTTTATACAATAATATATAGCATGTCACACTTCTGTCACTTGTCTTGTCAACTTCATAAATATTTCATGCTTTCTTTCTACATTTATTTGCATGCTTTATTAAAAGCATTTAGTCACTGTAATAATGCATTCATATTTTTTGTAATAACTGGTTCAATAAACCAGCTGAAATTTTACATTAAAAAACACAAAACATCAACACACAGTCTTGTACTACCTTGTATAATTATGAAAATATTTTTTCATTAAATTAAAATATAAAATAAGTGAATCAAATATAGAATCAAATGCATTGTTCTTAGCACTAAATAACCATTTATTCTGCTATTGTTGCTGTTACTCGATCTGAAATCGTGTTTTGTCTGTTTTGCACATAGACCATCCCAATGGTTTCACATCACCTGATCTTCTTCATCATGAAGATGATGATGATGATGATGACTGCTCGTCTCGTGCCAGCTCCAGTGACTGGACGCCTCAGCCACAGATCGGTAAGCTCAGTTAGTTCTCTCCTCCGTGTGAAGTGTGTGTTTTGTGAGTTAAACTGAGGCCTGGTTTTCTTTCAGGCTCATATCGGTTCATTCAGCAGCACATCATGAGAGGAACCGACCCGAGGGCCATTCTGAAAGACCTGCTCCCCGAAACGGTTCTCCCGGCGGATCTGGACGACATGACGCTGTGGCAGATCATCATCAACATCTCAGAACCGCCCAAAAGAAAGAAACGCAAAGACGTCAACACGCTGGAGGACGTGGTGCGGCTCCTGACGGAGAGGAAGAAGATTCTGGTGCTCACGGGCGCCGGGGTGAGTCTCTGAGATCTCCTGAAAATCACACGGACTCTCAGCATGTTTCCAGGATGTTGAATTCTCCTCTTGTTCCTCCACAGGTGTCTGTTTCCTGCGGGATTCCTGACTTTCGGTCTCGAGACGGCATATACGCTCGACTCGCTGTGGACTTTCCTGACCTTCCTGATCCTCAGGCCATGTTTGACATAGACTACTTTAGGAGAGATCCGAGGCCTTTTTTCAAATTCGCCAAGGTTTGAAACACTGCTTCTTGCCATAAATAGAAAAATATTACTGCGTTGATGCTTTTCATGTACACTGCATGCACTTTTTTTCATGCACTGGTCAATTTAGGCTTCTATAGCATTTCAGACGAGTGGAAAGAAAACGGAGTAAATGCACTTTATACACTGCGCTTTATTTGTTTGCATCTGTAGATTTCAATCACATTGCATTTGTTTGACCTAAAATAGAGAAAACGGTAAAATTCTGAAATATTATTGTCATTTAAAATAATGGTTTTCTATTTTAATATACTTTAAAATGTAATTTATTTCTGTGATGCGCAGCTGTATTTTCAGCATCATTCCTCCAGTCTTCAGTGTCAAATGATCTTCTGAAATCAGAAGTATATACTGATTTATTATCAGTGTAATTTCTTTCAGGATTTTAAATCATCATTTATTTAAAATTGATATCTTTTCCGACAATATAAGTCTTTATCATCACTTTTTATCAATTTAGCACTTGCTGAATAAAAGCATTCATTTCTTTAAAAAAATAAATACTGACCCTAAACTGTATAATGTTACAAAAGATTTCTATTTTGAATAAATGTTGTTCTTTTTAACTTTTTATTAATCAAAGAATCTTGAAAAAACTATCACAGGTTATTACAGGTTAGATTATATTAAACTAGAAAACCATTTTTTAAATTGTATTAATATTTCTCAATATTACTGTTTTTTCTGTATTTTAATCAAATAAATGCAGCCTTGATGAGCAGAAGAGACATCAATAAAACGCATTACAAATCTTACTGACCCCAAACTTTAAAGGTTTTTATGGAAGGGTTCATATATCACCTCATTTTATTATTGCACTTTATTTATTAACCTATTATCTATTAACCTCTGTAGATTTAATTAACAGTACATCTCTTTAAAAAGGCAATTTTCTCAAAATGAGTTTTTTTTCTCCACTTCAGCAACACTTTATTCCTATATATATATATATATATGTATATATATATATATATATATATATGTATATGTGTGTGTGTGTGTGTGTGTGTGTGTGTGTGTGTCTATATTCTGAAGGTTTTTAAAGAGTCTATATGTCATTCACACTGATTTATATAACATTTTACTCCTAACAACAAAGTGAAATTTTTTTTTCCTGATCGCTGACAGTATTTTCTAATTCATGGAGTCGTAAAAAAAACCATGCAAAATCCCCTCTGAAAAAAAAACTAACTCTAATATGTAAACAAAATCAAATACCGTATTTTTCGGACTATAAGTCACACTTTTTTTCATTGTTTGGCTGGTCCTGCGACTTATAGTCGGGTGCGACTTATTTATCAAAATTAATTTGACATGAACATGAGAAATGAACCAAGAGAAATGAACCAATAGAAAACATTACCGTCTCCAGCAGTGGGAGGGCGCTCTATGCTGCTCTGTGCTCCTGTAGTCTACACTGAAGACATAGAGCGCCCTCTCGCGGCTGTAGACGCTAATGTGAACTCTTGGTTCTTGGGTCTAAATAAATGCGACTTATAGTCCAGTGCGACTTATGTTTTTTTTTTTTTTTTTTTTTTCTCATCATGACGTATTTTTGGACTGATGTGACTTATACTCAGGTGCGACTTATAGTCCAAAAAATACGGTACTTAGAATCTGAATTTTTCTGGAAACGTATGCAAATAAGACAATATTTAATCAGATAATGCATAATTGCATATCTAAACATACCATTTAAAAAAAAAAAAACTTGTAGTACAAAACAATTGTCTTAATGCATTGTGATTAGTGTATGGTGATATCTATGTTTACATTTATGTGTTTGCATGCACTTATTTCTGAAAATTGCATGCATGTCATTAAATCTATGCATGAAGATAAATACCAATATCGTGTGTTTGCTCATGATGTAGGAAATCTACCCGGGACAGTTCCAGCCGTCTCCATGTCACAGGTTCATCTCAATGCTGGATAAGGAGGGAAGGTTATTAAGGAACTACACTCAGAATATCGACACGCTGGAGCAGGTGGCTGGGATCCAGAAGATCATTCAGTGTCATGGTATATCTGCTCATAATTCCTCTCATAAACCTAGAGTTTAATATTCAGTCACTATCTAGACTCTTTCTTTATCCTATGTGTTTTACGATTTAATTGTAGGTTCTTTTGCGACTGCTTCCTGTCTTGTCTGTAAACATAAGGTTGACTGTGAGGCCATAAGGGAGGATATATTCAACCAGGTATGATTGAGTATGAACATTTAAAGGAACAGTTCACCCCAAAAACGAAGCTTTGCTGAAACGGTCCTCACCCTCAGGTCATGCAAGAATAAGATGAGTTTGTTTCTTCATCAGATTTGGAGAAATGTAACATTGCATCACTTGCTCTGCAGTGAATGGGTGCCGTCAGAATGAGAGTCTCACACTAATCCACAGCACTCCAGTCCATCAGTGAACATCTGGAGAAGACAAAAGATGAAACAAATCCAGCATTAAGATGATTTTAACTCAAATACATAGAGTATATAATCCATAATAACACTTCCTCCAGTGAAAAAGTGTTCTGGTCTGAATCAGGAGAGAAATCTGCGCAGATCAAGCAGTGTTTAAACAGCTCTAAACAAATATGTGTCTGGATTTTGATGTGAGAGACGACAGGAGATGCACCTTTTCAATGGAGGAATTGTTATTATGGATTATTATGTGGATTATTGTGATGTTTTTATCAGATGTTTGGACTTTCATTCTGACGGCACCCATTCACTGGTGAGCAAGTGATGCAATGCTACATTTCTCCAAATCTGATGAAGAAACAAACTCAATCTTGAATGCCCCGAGGGTGTGTAAAATTAGCAGAAAACTATATTTTTGATTGAGCTGCTCCTTTAATATGTGCCTGCGTTTGTGTTGTGGCTCATGAAACCGTCGTTGTTCTGCTGCAGGTTGTTCCTCACTGTCCGAGGTGTCCGGCGGATGTCCCGTATGCCATTATGAAACCAGACATTGTCTTCTTTGGCGAGAACCTTCCAGAGTTTTTCCACAGAGCCATGAAGCAGGATAAAGATGAAGTGGATCTTCTCATCGTGATCGGCTCCTCGCTGAAAGTGCGGCCGGTGGCTCTCATTCCCAGTGCGTATGTCTGCAGTAATCCGGGTTGCTTTTGCATGTAAAAATAGACTTGTTGCGCTTGATAACTAACTATTTTGTGTGACTATTCAGATATGATGCATCAGGTCAGGTTGAGACAAAAAAAACAAACAGAACAGATATACTGCAATTCAGGTCCAAGTGTTGTTTTTTTAAGCTTAATCAGCAATTTAGTGGATACTAAAGATGGCATCATTGTGTTTTCATATATGATGCTTTGATACTGATAGGTATTTATATACATCAGCGATTCTCTAAAAAAATTCTTATTTTAGTCCCCCTGTGAAGTTAATATTTCAATTTAATAACACGTCTCCATGTTTACGGTTCATTGTCACTTTGCATGTAGTTAAACAAATTAAATAATCTTTTTCAAAATGTTATTTTTATTATATATACTTTATTGAAATATTTTTTTATATTCTTTTACTTTTGTAATTTTTGTGTTGTTAAATTTAAGATGGGTAAAACAAATGCAATCAGATATAATAAATTTTTTTTAAGTTTTCGATTTTTAAAAATGCATTGCATGCAATTTCATTTAAAAAAAATGATTTTTATTTTTAAATATTGTATTTTGTTGTATTTATTTTTTGTTTTATTTAAAATAAATATGATGTATTTAAATTAAATACAAAAATATAAAATTTTTAATGTTATTTTAATTATTTGTAATTTTTTGTATTAAATAAATGATAATAAAAGGCACAAAAAAGCAGTCCGATATTCATTTTTGTAAAGTTTTACATTTCAAAAAACTCATTGCATACATGTTATTTCATTAAATATATTTTTTAATATTTTATTTTTGTAATTTATTTAAAAGAAGTATGAATATAATAAAACAATATATATAATGTTATTTAAAATTTTAAATTTTTTAATTATTAAATAAATCATAATAAAAATGGAAAAATAATAAAGAAAAAAAACTTGCATATAAAAGTTGCTTAAAAAAAATAAGCAATCAGGTTTTCAATATCTCATTGCATTTCATTAAATATACTTTTAAAAAATATTCGTCAAAAAATATTCCTATATCTTTTAGTAAGTGTTGTATTTGTTTTTTTTATAAAAAAATAATTGTAACGATTAAAATGAATAAAAACGTTCTATAAGTCTTAAAAAAAACTTAATTTAATAAATTTGCTTTTACATCAAATCATTAACTCAAGTATGGAAAACTGTGCTATTACATAGAATCCACATGGTTTTCTAATAATATTCCATTGTATGGTTTAAAATAAGTGTTTTTTTTTTTTGTTTAGTAATTTTACCTTTCATTTTGTTTTGTACATCTGTCTCGCTCTGAAGGCTCTATACCTCATGACGTGCCTCAAGTCCTGATCAACCGCGAGCCGCTGCCGCATCTGAACTTCGATGTGGAGCTGCTCGGAGACTGTGATGTCATCGTGAACGAACTCTGCCATCGTCTGGGGGGCGACTTCGAGCAGCTGTGCTACAACTCGTCCCGTCTCAGCGAGATCAGGGAGAAACCGGCTGCTGAGAGCCCGTCCGCAGACGCCCAGGGGCCTGAAGACCATGCTCGGCCCGCCTCAGGAGCGTCAGAGGACGTCCCAAACACTGAATGTCAGGATTCACTGTCTCCTAAGAAAGTGGAGGAACCGGAAACAGCATCTTCCCCAGCAGCACGAAGAACAAGCCCTCATCCAGAGCCGGCACCGGAAACTAACACAGACCCAAAAGAACATTCTCCGAAGACGGCGAGTCCCAGTCCGGAGAGGAGAGTAGCGTGTGACGCTACAGAAGCACTGGACACTACTGATGACGTGAAGGAGGAAGAAACGGCTGATCCTCACCATGCTGAAGTGCGGAGACGGTGCTGGAGAAGCCGAATCTGTCAGAGTCCAATTAGCAAACGACTCGGAGGTAAACCCATCTTTAAGATGTACCTGCTGTAATTATCAACGAATATTGGCTAAACAGGCTGTGATGTAGAAATGGTGAGCGGAGCTTAAGAGGAAGTGATGTAGAATCGTTAGGCAGGGCTAAACAGGCAGTGATGTAGAATCGGTGGGTGGGGCTAAACAGGCAGTGATGTAGAATCGGTGGGCGGAGCTAAACTGGCAGTGATGTAGAATCAGTGGGTGGGGCTAAACAGTCAGTGTTTTAGAATCGGTGGGTGGGGCTAAACAGAATCGTTGGGTGGTGCTAAACAGGCAGTGTTGTATAATCGGTGGGTGGGGCTAAACAGGCAGTGATGTAGAATCGTTGGGTGGTGCTAAACAGGCAGTGTTGTATAATCGGTGGGTGGGGCTAAACAGGCAGTGATGTAGAATCGGTGGGTGGGGCTAAACTGGCAGTGATGTAGAATCGGTGGGTGGGGCTAAACAGGCAGTGTTTTAGAATCGGTGGGTGGGGCTAAACAGAATCGTTGGGTGGTGCTAAACAGGCAGTGTTGTAGAATCGGTGGGTGGGGCTAAACAGGCAGTGTTGTAGAATCGGTGGGTGGGGCTAAACAGGCAGTGTTGTAGAATCGGTGGGTGGGGCTAAACAGGCAGTGATGTAGAATCGGTGAGTGGGGCTAAAGTGTCAGTGATGTAGAATCGGTGGGTGGGGCTAAACTGGCAGTGATGTAGAATCGGTGGGTGGGGCTAAACAGGCAGTGATGTAGAATCGGTGAGTGGGGCTAAAGTGGCAGTGATGTAGAATCGGTGGGTGGGGCTAAACTGGCAGTGATGTAGAATCGGTGGGCGGGGCTAAACTGGCAGTGTTGTAGAATCGGTGGGTGGGGCTAAACAGGCAGTGTTGTAGAATCGGTGGGTGGGGCTAAACAGGCAGTGATGTAGAATCGGTGAGTGGGGCTAAACTGGCAGTGATGTAGAATCGGTGGGTGGGGCTAAACAGGCAGTGTTTTAGAATCGGTGGGCGGGGCTAAACAGGCATTGATGTAGAATCAATGGGCAGGACTAAATAGGCAGGGTTGTAGGAATGGTGTGCGGACCTAAACAGGCAGTGATATAGAATCGTTGGGCGGGGCTAAATAGGCAGTGGTTTAGAATGGATGGGCGGGGCTAACAGGCAGTGGTCATTCCATGTTTGATAATCGTTTTTATTCTAAAGAAAATGTTTATCGTTAGGTATAAATATTTTTATTTTATTTATATAATTTATTTTGATTGTGATGCTATTTTTATTATAATTTTTTTGTATTTTTAATGTTTTATAAGTTTAAATTGCATCACATTAAATCGTTTAAAGTGATCTTAGTACTGCAGAGTTTTGAAAGATTTCTCTTCGTCTGTCATAAAGACATTGTTCATATAAAAGATGCTTAAAACCAAGCCTATCAGATATTTATTTTTGTCAGTGCATGGTAGATTTGAAGTGTCCGAACACTCATTGCATGCATGATGTAATTGGTTGCTTTTCTGTTTTGCAGCCTCGCAGTATTTATTCCAATTACCGAACCGCTACATTTTCCACGGCGCCGAGGTCTACTCGAGTTCAGAGGAAGAGACGTCCAGTTCCTGTGACAGTGACAGTGACGGCTCTCGCTGCAGCGCAGACGCTTTGGAGAATGAAGACAGTGACGAAGAAGAAGACAAAGACACAGATGGCCAGGCAGAGACAGTACAGGACCATGAACACAAACGCCTTCAAACAGACTGCACAGCAGAAACAGACCCACCATCCACACAATAACTCACCAGCACTCGCTGCATTTAATCTACCCAAGCCTCTTTTATATATTTTTTTATTTCCCTCCCTCCTAAACATCCTGTTTTGTCTTCTAATGCATGCAACTTCTTTCTTTGTTCGGCTTATAACCCTTTTTGTTTTATCACCTTTGCATTTTTAGATGTAAAATATACATTTGATTCCGGTGAATGTTTCTGCCTGAGAATTGAACTTGCTATGTAATTGCTTGGGATAAAAAAGGGAATGATTTTCAAACCAAAGATTACTTTTCTGTATTGTTTCTTGTTGGATCTGTCCAATATGTGCACCAAACCGTGGCATTTTCAGACATTTGGCAGCTATGGTCAGCCTACTGTTGAAGTCTATTATACTATAGTCATCAAACAGATGTTTTCAGGACATTATTTACATGCATTCACACTCTTGTACTTCCTGTCCTCAAGCACTTAGTAAGTTCTGAATCAGTTTTTGGTTATGCTTGTTTGGTTAATGCTCTCGTTGACTGTGCATTCAAATCTTTATAACACTGTTAAGTTTTAATATCAGCACAAATTCACGATTCCCTCATGCTGAGGATGCAGTTTTGGTTGTATGTTCTTAAACTCATTTTTTTAATGTTTAAAAAAAAAGTTGTCAGATTTTGTGTTTACGTTAATGTGGATTGGCAATGCTCCAAAAGAGTAAATCAATACTTTTTGACTTCACAAATGTAGCATTTTTGACTGTTATCACTCACCCATTCATGATGCATGCAAGTTTGAATTAAGAATGATAGAGAAGTATTCTGCTTCGTAATATAATATGAAACTCATAGGTAGTCGTGTAGGCCTGACCACAGTTGCATTTCTAAACTATTTCATACTGTTGTATTTATTTACTGCATATTTTTTGCATGTTTGAATCATGAGGTCACATGTTTTCTATTTATGTAGTTTATTAAAGCACATTGCAATTATATATTCAAGTTTAAGGATATGATAGATGACTAAAAGTCTTTAAAGAGCTTCTTGATTAACCTGAATTCCAGGCAACTAGCAATAATTTAGTGTAATTACGAATCAAATTACAATCCTTGATTAACTAACTGAGCTTGCAGTCTTATTTTGGTGGAAATATATTGAATTTATTAATAGTTTTAAATTTATATATATATATATATATATATGGGTGTGTGTGTATATAAAACATATAAGTAATAGATCTAGCAAGTGTCTATAACAAATCCATTAAGACTTACAGAACATCTTTATGAATATAAATACATAAATACTTCTTAAATTAAATAGAATTGAATACATTTTGTGTTCATAAAAATTACTTTTTATTAATTTATAATATTTTATTATTTTTTTATGAGTAATTTAAATTATTTATTAGTTATACATAAATACATTGAGACAGAATATTTTTATTAATAAAAATATATTAATAATCCATCATTTAAATAGAATTTAATGCATCTTGTTCATAAAAAATACTTTTTATTAATTTATAATATTTTATTTTTATGAGTAATTTAAATTATTTATATAGTTATACATAAATACATTGAGACAGAATATTTTTATTAATAAAAATACATTAATAATGCCTAAATTAAATAGAATTTAAATACGATTTATTTATGCCGATGACGGACTCTTATTTTGACCTGCGGACTGTTGTTTTGACATGTCCGCCATGTAACGGAAGTCCGTGTTGCATCTCGCTTCGGAATCGGATTGACAACAAAATAAAAAGGAGTGAAAGGGTAAACATGATTGGGTCATCGATGAGCTGAAGTGGATCTGGAGCAACATGGACTAGAGTTCAGAGGATGGAGGAGATGGAGGATGATCTTCATAAGTGTCGCGCGGAAGGTGTGTGTGTGTGAGCTCACCAGCGCAGTTGTGTGTGGATTCAGACTCCAGCAGCGACACACCAGCGCTGATCTTCAGATCCACCTCCACCGTTACTGGCCCTTTAAATGTATTTAAATGAGCGCTTTCTCCCGCGCTTTCTTTATCCATGTGTCCTTATTTATATAGAACATATTAATATTTTAGTTTGTATTTATAATTAGTATTATACTTTAACTAATCATTTGATATATTGTAATTAATATTATAATTTATTTATGTTTTAATAATAATATAATACATATGCTGATAATATTTAAATTATGTTATAATAGGAAACATTGTATTAATGAATATGAACTTACCATAAACGTATTAATTTGTACAGTTTTTTATAATAAAAGTAGCTAAATAATAAATGTCTAAATTAATTGTAATATGTTATTAAAATAGATTTTTGTTTTAACTAATGTTAATATTTTTCTTTTCCATTCATTTAATTGGAAGTAATATACAATAATAACGCTTAAATTAAATAGAATTTAATAAAATGTTAATAAAAATTACTTTTTATTAATCTATAGATTTTTCTATTTTATTAAATAATTGTTTTATTGACTTGTTTTATTGAAATAATACATAATTACAATTATTTACTGTATATTGTTACAAATATACATGTGACACTGAAAACTGGAGTAATGATGCTAAAAATACAGCTGCGCATCTCAGAAATGAATTACATTTTAAAGCATATTAGAATAGAAAACCATTATTTTAAATAGCAATAATATTTCACAATTTTACATATTTTTTTCTGTATTTCTGATCACATAAATGCAGCCTTAATGAGCAGAAAAGTCTTCTTCAATTAAAACACATTACAAATCTTAATGATCCCAGATTTTGAGCAGCAGTGTGTGTGTTGTTTATATTTATTTACCATCACTGTACCATGCTGCTGCTGAAAAACTGCTTTTGTAAGTGATAAAGTAAAAGCCTTATTCAGCAGCATGTGTCACGTGTGTGTTGCTTCTGTTTGTTTGTGGATGTCTGGTCTTGAACACAATGACAGCAGATGAATACAGGACGGTTTACTGGCCAAAACTAGACCGAGTCATTGAACATCTGTTCACTCAGAGCCTGCTGGAGCACATTACCATCTCATATGAACAGATCTACAGGTTTGTGCTCCTGAACGAGTTCCCAGAGACACTGGAGCAAAACATGAGCTACATGTCAGTGTTTAGACACATTTTAAACCTGTACATATTGCTTTTGTCGTGGGTTTTTAAATCCCATGCTACTACAATGAAACCATTCTTTCACATTTATATGGTATTTGTGAGGTATGTGCATGACAAAATATGATTTTTAGAAAACAAAACAAGTAAACGATAACACATGCATTAATATTGAATTCTTTTATATATATATCTTTATTCACACGATTTTAACCAATTTTTTTTGTTTTTATGAAGATGTAATATTTATTGATTTTTTTATAAAGTAGCTAACTAAATATATAAAATGTATACTGTTTTTCTTTAAATATGTGTACATACATTTTTTTTTTACTTGTAATTCATTTTCTGTTATTATAATGTTTTTATACATTTTATTATTCTATTTTTAAAAAGCTAAATATTAAGTCTAAATTTAATTTAATTTGTCATTAAAATCTGTTCATAAAATTACTTTTTGTTAATTTATTACTATTTTTGAATTTATAATTTTTTTTTAAGGAAAAGTTCCTAAAATGTCAATTTTATCAAATTGTTTAATAACATTTTTTATTAATTATATTGTTTCTTAGAAATGTTTTATTTTATTTTATAAATTTTCTGTAGTATTATTGTTTATAGAATTCTTTATGAGTTCATTTTGTATTGCTTTTTTCTTAAAAATAAAATAAAAATAAATGCCTAAATTAAATTAAATATAATTTTTCATTAACAATTTGTTAATAAAATGATTTTTTATTATTTTTTAAAAAACAATTATATTTAATTTTTTTTTATAATTATTAATAGTTTTTCTAAACAATGAATACCTAAATAAAATACAAAAATAATACAATTCTGTTCTTTTGAAGGCCAGCCCACCTGAATATTTCATTTAAAACTTTAATGTGGCTCTGACGCAGTACACAGCCGCCCTGCACTGCATCGGTTACGTCTTCATCTATATGGTATAAATAATGCCAATATGTTTGGACTGTTACTTTTAATGTAACACTTTCCATGTTTTGTCAGATCATTTGAATTCTGAATGCATTTATCTGCATTTCAACCCAACTGTGTTAAAGAACAAGTTTCTACATTGAGACGAAGCTGAACCGAGACCTGCGTGACGATCTCATGAAGCTCTTCTCAGATCACGTAGCAGAGAAACACATCAGCACATTACTGTGTGAGTGCACATCCAAGTCCAAGACCTTGCAATGCATTGTGTAATTATGTATTTATTCAAATGTTATTTTTCCTCAGCTCTTGTCAAGAAGGCTCATTCCATGCCATTTCAAGTCAAGCCATCAACTATGGCGAGTGTTGTGAAAGGGCTTTATTCCCTCCGGCCAGGTGAAAGGATTTGTCTTTTTAGTTATTATTTGAGTTTATTTTAGTTGTTAGTCATCTGCAAGCATTTCTCCAGTACTACATTATCTGTGTTTTGTTTTTCATGTGTATCTTAGATTGTAGCTACTTTTTTTAAAAGCATTGCATTTGCAGTGGCCCCCAAAAAGTATTAAGACACTTACGTAAGTGATTTAAATTTCATTGCATTGCATTAAAAATATCAAACCAAGAAGCATCTGTAAGCAAGCGATGCTGGAGCTTTACTCAGAACTTACTGCATTTTTCTCTAAAGCATTTATTTTCAAAACAATAAAGCACAAACACACTTTTCAATTATAAAAATAGGTGAAATAAACATAATTTGACCTAGTTTTATTATATTTATAAGTGAAATTATGTTTATTTCACCTGTTTTTATAATTTAAACTATAAACTTTATTATGTGAAATGTTTTGATTGAAAAGTGTCTTTGTGCTTCATTTCATTAAAAATAAATGCCATTTGTTTTAATATATGTTCTTATATAATGCAAATACACTTGTATATAAAATATGAATTAACTAAAAATAAACAAATAAAAATATAAAAAATATTTTATTTATAAAAAAAATATAAATATATAATATATTTATATTTTTATATATATATATATATATATATATATATATATAAACATTTATTTATTGATTTAACGTACGTGTGTGTGCAAATATGTATGCATATGTGAAATATACAAAATAGATTAATTAAAATATATATTTATTAAAATATTTATGTTTACTAAAACTACAAATTTAGATCATGATAGATTGATAGATAGATAGATAGATAGATTGATAGATAGATAGATAGATAGATAGATAGATAGATAGATAGATAGATAGATAGATAGATAGATAATGCATGTATATATAATGCAAAGTAGATCATAAGTTAATGCACATTAAATTCATTTATTTTCATATTTGGATGCGTATGAAGTGCATTTAGGCATTGTATAATAATGTTATAATGTTTATAACTTAATTACAGTGAAAAGGAAGCAAAACAGATTGATCAAATGTCCTTCTGTTTAACAGAACTAAAGACAGTTAAACTAATGTTTAACTGTTTCAAATAATCAATGTATGAAATGAGCAAAATGGCAAGCAGAACACTTGAAAAGAAACCGATATTATACTTGTTTTATTAATTTTCTGTTGTTTTGTATTATAGGTATAATCTAAAAGCATGACAATAATGAGAATGCAAGGGAAAATTGTCATGAAAATAATGTCACGATGCAAAATAAAAATTAAATTGTCCTCGAAAAACGGACAATACATATTTAAGTTGAACGTATTATAATACTAATAGAAAACTTATTTGTCATTTCCAGGCCTTGAAAAGAAAGACATCTTGCAGCGCACTTCTGTTTTACCAGGAATTGTACGATATATGTTTTTGTATTTCAGTAATGTGATGTTGAGAGTAAATTATCATGAAAATAATGTAGCATTGCATCACTTGCTCTGCAGTGAATGGGTGCCGTCAGATAAAAACATCACAATAATCCACAGCACTCCAGTCCATCAGTAAACATCTGGAGAAGACAAAAGATGAAACAAATCCACCATTAAGACATTTATAACTAAAATAATCCATAATAACACTTCCTCCCGTGAAAAAGTGTTCTGGTCTGAATCAGGAGAGAAATCTGCACGGTTTAAACAGCTCTAAACAAATATCTGTCTGGATTTTGACAACAGGAGATGCACTTTTTCACTGGAGGAAGTGTTATTATGGATTATAGACTCTATGTATTTGAGCTAAAAACATCTTAATGCTGGATTTGTTTCATCTTTTGTCTTCTCCAGATGTTCACTGATGGACTGGAGTGCTGTGGATTACTTGTGAGACTCTCATTCTGACGGCACCCATTCACTGCAGAGCAAGTGATGCAATGCTACATTTCTCCAAATCAGATGAAGAAACAAACTCATCCTAATCCGGGATGGCCTGAGGGCGAGCACATTTCCAGCAAACTATTCCTTTATCCAGACTGTCGTAGGTGCTTCACAAAGGTGTCACCCTTCTCCTGAAAGCATTTTCACCGGCCAATCAGGAGCGATCGTTCCCTGGCACACGCTTCAAACCCTCCACCTCTCTCAAATAACCTGCCAGCGACCCACTGACACTTCACTGGCAGGCAGTCACTGTGTAGCTAAACGTTAAGGTTAACTTTGCTCAAAACTAGGAAGCATTCTGGCAGCTGCGCTGGATTTAAGTGCTTAATAAGCAGGTGCAGGAGACCTAGACGTTGTGGACATTCACACAAGTCAAAGGTAAAGCACCTTGTTGACTAATGACTTGCAATGCTTACACTCACTTTTTATCTTAACTTAGGAATAAAATTGCATTCAGCTCTGTATATGTCTGTCCAGACGGACTCGGTTTCTATTTGAGCTTGGCATGTCAGTAAATCATGTATAAAGATGCATTAACTCTTATGGAATAGTTAACTGAGCATTCTGCTTTTGCAAAAGTGCTTGTAATGAGTAATATTTTTGTAGTGCTCATGTAAAGTGAGCTGTGCTATAATTAGCAGTGACGAGGGACTGGAGTGTGTTTAATGCACACAACAGCTGTCTGTTGGAAGGGCATCGCTGTTGCGGTTAATTGCTCTGATTTGAGTGTCAGTAGCATCTGCAGGCGTATCCTCTTTCTGGATTTAATAACAACAGATGGCCAATGGTAAAGCCTTTCTCAGGTTTTGCTAGGAAGATTAAAATGTGTTGGTATTAGACTCTAAATATTAAAGGAATTCTGTTTGCAGTGGCACAAAAACCTTTAAATGATCTAAACTAAACGCTTAAAAAGGTGCACTGAAAAGAAGGTTGACATTTTTAGTGTTTTTTTAACGTCTATATATATTTTTATTAACCTTTATTTCAGTTTTAAATTAAAATGAGAAATGTTGCCTTTGCAATTGGCTGAAATACATTTTTTATATATATTTTATTTTATTTAAAGTAACTTAATGGTCTTAATTTTAGTTTTACTTTTACAACTTCAAAAGTGTAGATGCATTTTTATTCATTTAATGCAAATATGGCATTTGCTTGCATTTTTTCTATTTCTTTTAGGTTTTTTTTTTTTCATAGAAAACTTTGAAATATCAGGAAATGTTATAATTATTATTTCCAGGCCTGAATTAACAAAATCTTATAGTAAATGTGATGTTTTCCACCAGGTTTTAGTAGGTGCTTTTTGTGAGTGCAATCTAGTTAGAAATGATTATTAAAACTCAATATCTAGTTACCAAAACGGGAAAAGATATGAATTTTTCTAAATATAAGGCTCTAAATATTTAACTGCTGATCACGTTTTAAGAGGAATTCTGTTTGTATTGGAACAAAAAAAGAATGAAATTGGCTTTTATTCTGCATTTTTTTGGAATGCTCAAGTTTAATTTATTTTAGTTTTATTTTTAAAAACCTGGAAATGTCAGAAAATGTTATCCGGGGTACATGGTAAATACATACATGATATGTATTTATACATATTATGAGAACAAATAATATAATATCTCAACTCTGATTGTAGTATAAATTAAATATCATATTTTGAATTATGTATCCATGTAAACGCAATTTATTTCAAAAAGTAGGCATGATATATATGCAGAAAAATAATGCTAATTTGGTTAAAGCTGCTCTCCTTTTTTAGAAAATTAGAAATTACAGTGGTTAAGCAGAAAGCATTCTAAAAAAAAAACCCAAGTTGAATCTTATTGTCTTAATGTTCTTAATCTTTGTGTTTTTGTCTCCAGCAGCATGCAGGAGAACAGCGTGGATCAGCCCACGTCTTTATCGCAGCTTCTGCGTGAGAGTTACCTGGCCGAGGCCCGAGCTCATCACAGACACGGTGAATCCAGCAGCATAGATGCTCCTCGCCAGCTGCTCTACGGGACGCTCAAGGAGAAAGCAGACGACTCCGGTGGGAAAGTGGATCCACAGTTCCCAGACCTGTCTGCCTTCCTGAGCCAGGAGGAACTGGACAAGAGCGTTGATCTGGCCTGCAAAGCAATCAGCAGTGATCCTCGAGAACGTGAGGAGAGATCTGACGCATCTCCATCAGTGAGCCACTCTAATGTTCCTTCCAACAAACCCACTCCACAAACAGAGGTCATTTCAGAAAGACATACAGTCCAGACTCCCATTCAAGGTTCGATCAAGAACTTCAGACGTGTTAGGGAACCTGCGGCGGATTTCAAAAGACCTCAGAGAAACGCTCCATACGGCTTGGAGACCCAATCCAAAAAGGAGTTCCTCAACAAAGCAGCTGACTTTATAGAAGAGCTTTCATCTCTGTTTAAAGCCAGCAGCTCCAAGCGAATTCGGCCTCGTACCTGCAAAACCCACCGGAGCCGATGCCAGAACAAAACCCAACCTGATGCCACTTCATTTTCCATTAATGCAGAAGATCAAGAAAGACCTATTCTGCTCAACCAACAGATGGAGGAGCCAGTGGAGAACAGTGGAGTCACGGAGGAGCCGTATGAGGCAGAGGAGCCTCAGGAGCTGGAGCCGGTGTGTGAGGAACCGGTTCTGATTCAGCCTGACAGCTTGGATGAACCCGTGTGTGTGCCGCCGCACTTTATACAGAAACTCAAAAGCAGGGAGGTTCCTGAGGGCAGTAAAGTCCAGTTGGATTGTATCGTCAGAGGACTGCCAGCTCCTGAAGTTCGGTGAGTTTGAACTACTTTTATTGATGCATATTATTAGTGCATTATTATAACTATCGATGCATATTATTAATGGATTATTAATACTATTGATGCATATTATTAATGCATTATTATAACTATTGATGGATATTATTAGTGCATTATTGATGCATATTATTAGTGCATTATAATTACTATTGATGCATATTATTAGTGCATTATTATTACTATTGATGCATATTATTAGTGCATTATTATTACTATTAATGCATATTATTAGTGCATTATTATTACTATTGATGCATATTATTAGTGCATTATTATTACTATTAATGCATATTATTAGTGCATTATTATTACTATTGATTCATATTATTAGTGCATTATTATTACTATTAATGCATATTATTAGTGCATTATTATTACTATTAATGCATATTATTAGTGCATTATTATTACTATTGATGCATATTATTAGTGCATTATTATTACTATTGATGCATATTATTAGTGCATTATTATTACTATTAATGCATATTATTAGTGCATTATTATTACTATTGATGCATATTATTAGTGCATTATTATTACTATTAATGCATATTATTAGTGCATTATTATTACTATTGATTCATATTATTAGTGCATTATTATTACTATTAATGCATATTATTAGTGCATTATTATTACCATTGATGCATATTATTAGTGCATTATTATTACTATTAATGCATATTATTAGTGCATTATTATTACCATTGATGCATATTATTAGTGCATTATTATTACTATTAATGCATATTATTAGTGCATTATTATTACTATTGATGCATATTAATAGTCCATTATTGATGCATATTATTAGTGCATTATTATTACTAGTAATGCATATTATGAGTGCATTATTATTTTTATTGATGTATATTGTAGTCCATTATTATTACTATTGATGCATATTATTAATCTGTTATTATTACTATTGCGCATACAGGAAGCAGCCACCTAGCAACCACATAAACCTTAGCAAATACACTGGGCAAAAAAAAATACTTTTAAACAATTTTCACTCAGAATTGAAAGCACAACAAGGAAACTTCACAGATAATTACAAAAAAAAACAAAAAAAACAATACATTTTGAAAGACTGAAAGAGTATATTCTTGTAAAATGTATTCCAGTAATTTTTGTTTTATTTACAATTTTGAAAAAAAATATATATATATATTTTGTGTACATAAAAGAAGTGCACTTAATTACATTAAATTTGAATTTGTAATGTACTTACTTAACCAACTGTACTTCGTATCATATAATATTAATAAAATAAAATCATACTTAATGAGAAACACTTTTGTGACTGTTCTTAACACAATTAAGTTTTAAAAAGTGTTATTTAGAATTTTTATTTTAAAGTACATCATGTTTTGTTAAATTAAGTTTTAATGATCTTTTCGTTGTACTTGAAGAACTAATATTTCGATGTGTTAACTAGCATACTAATCACATGTAAAGTACATGATTATTATTATCCTTTTAATTCATAAAGTTAATATGTTTTAAATGTACTAGTATGCATAATATACATTAAAGTATATTTTAGTTTACCATAAATGCTTGTCAGAACATTCAGCAGTATTTTTTAACCATATTTCAAGGATAATAGAAGTAATTATTAAATTGCATATGAAGATATATTCAAAGATATGGGTAAAAAAAAAACAATCTTAAGGTAACTTAAGTTCACCCAAAAATGAAAATCCTATCATTTACCCACCTTCGTCTTGCTCCAAGCCTGTGTGAATTTCTTTTCTTTCTTTTTTTTTTATAGTTCAAACATGAACAAAGAAGATATTTTGAAGAATGTTGGTAATGAAAAATTTGACGGTAGCCATTGTCTTCTATACAGAGAGAGAGGACTAGAAGGTGGATAAATGATGACCTCATTTTTTTATTTTTAGGTGAACTATCCCTTTAAGTTAAAATAATTGCATTTTTATATAAATTCAAAATGTTATATGTTTCAATTTAATTGCAATTGACATGCAATAAAGCATCCAGAAACATCACATTCATTTTTGCCTTTAAGTATATATCTTTTAAAGTATATTATTTCCATAATAAGTGCTTATTATTTCCATAACAAATAATTTTTAAGTAGTTTATATATGTAAATATATATTAAGTACAATAAGTACAAAAGTATGATACTTTTTCTCAAGGGATTTTTAACATACTAGCATCTTGGCAATAGGTTTTGCTAGCAAATGCATGCTAAAAATCTTCTTTTTCAAGCAATGGCTATGAACACAAAGACGTCTTGTGAAAGTTGACCGTTTAACATGCAGTCTTAGCTCAGCCATTCTAATTTTGCTACATCAGAAATATGATGCTCTGAGAATGCAGGCGAAATTATCATCCTACATGTTCAGAGCACAGTTAGACAAAGAGTAGAAAAGTAAACAAGACATTAAATGTGCAGAGGTTTGCAAAGTATTCCTCAATTTGGACGGATATGATTATAGTTTAGCAGTGTTTACCTGGGGACAATTAATGCCTTTTCTGTCTTAATTCATGAAAAATAAACCACACAAATGATTGTCACCACCTTACAGAAAAATCATACTTTGGTGGAATAAGATGGTGCAGTGTTATTTAAGTATATTTATGTTCCATCATAGTATCTGTTCATATTTTGAATTAGTTTTATTTTTATTTTAGTTTCTTGTTGTAGTTGAGTTTTAGTTAATGTTGTTGTACAATAACAACACTGAGCTCATGGTTCTTTTAAAAGTTGAATGAGTTGAATGATTTCTTTACTCTTTTGTAGTGAGTGTGTTTGTCATGTAACCGTGATAATGTTTGCATTTACTAAAAGCTACTTGCAGAAGAGAAGGAATCAAAAACGTTGAACATTGAGCTGGATGAGCTATGACTCAGATTGTGGAAATGTGCTTCAGCTTGTGCTTCTCTAGAACTAAACAGCTCTTATATTATTCATGATTTAGTGTTCCAGTGTGATGAAAAACTGTTAGCTACAACTAAACTTTATGTACATATTCTCTGTTTGTTTATGATTTAAAACTGACTAAATTAAGTTTGAGTAAACTATATATGAAGCTATTTCATCACTACTTCATATAAGTGGGTTGTGCTTTTATTTTTTGCATTTAATAACTGTGCAAAAATTGGTCATGCTGTTAACATGTTTGCATTTAATTACTATAAATTGATCATTCTTTTATCTTTTATTGCATTTAATAACTTTGTGAAAATTGACCATGCATTTAACGTTTTTTCATTGAATAACTATATTGATCGTGCATTTAACATTTTTACATTTAGTTCATATTAATCATGCATTTTACTTTTTTTTGTACTTTGTATAAATTGATCATACATTTAAAATTGTTGTTTGCATTTAATAACATTGTGTGGATTGATCATGCACTTATTGCTTTTGTATTTAATAACTTTTTGTATGAACTGATCATGCATTTTACGTGTTTTACATTTAATATTTTATACATTGATCTCGCATGGAATGTTATTAAATTTAATAACTTCATATAAATTGATCATGCATTTAACGTTTTTGCATGGAATAACTATAAACTAATTGTGCATTTAACTTATTACATAAAAAACATACATTTATGCATTTTCTGTTAGCATAAATATATCTTGTAAAAATGGAAAAATATATGTTAACACAGCGTTGACAAAATCTTTAAGTTTAAGCTATTTAGACACTTGTTAAATGAATGTTATAATGAATTAGGCTATATAAGAATTATTTAATCAAGTGATTTCCGTTGTTTAAGAAATTACTGTATGTTTTCTATACTTACACTCGCAGAAAAAAAGGTACAAAAAGCTGTCACTGGAGCAGTATCTTTTGAAAAGGCACACTTTTGTACCCAAAGAGTCCATATCAGTACCTTGAAGATACATTTAAGTACCTAAAGTGTACATATAAGTACCTAAAAGGGACAAAAGTGTACCTTTTGAAAAGGTGCCGCAGCTTTTGTACCTTTTTTTCTAAGAGTATAATTATGGTTCTCGGTGTGTCATTGATGAAAGGTTAGTGTAACATTACTCAACACAAACTTCCTTAACTGACAGGTCAAGGAAACCGTGCTTTTCGGAGGGTGTTTGTGTGACAGGTGACGTGCTTTGTGTTATGCGAGGTCAGCTGACCGAGACACTGTGATGTCAGAAACATTACATCATCCATCCAGTGACCCAAACTTTCTTCACTTTTCAACATTTTATTTACAGCACGATGTGAGAATGTTCATCACATGGCAATACTTTCTAGAGCCATGTAGCTGAATAATTTTCTTTGCATTAACTTTTCCAAAATCCTAAATCTTTTTAAGTTCTATATAAGGTAATGTTAAAATAAAAAAATCCACAGTTGAGTTATTACCATGCCTGTAAATGTCAAGTGTTTCTCTGTCAGAGACAAATGCCTGCTAAATATCTAACAGATCTATTAGCAGTGTTGGTGATTGTATGAGAGGCCACTCTATGTTTAGCTCATGTGTGTCGGTCAGGGATGCTGCCATCCAGTTTTAACAGGGGTTCCTGTGCTGTGGGTGAGTCGAGAAGAAAAATAGCTTGAACAGGTGCAGATCTAGCTCTGGATGTCTTTCCCCCACAGTTCAGGCTTTCAAAGTAGAGTCTTACTGGTGCATGGATCAAACCCAATGCATTCCAGCCATGTCTCGCCCATGGAATGAACCACAACTCGTCTCTTCAGATTTGCTTTAAGTTTCAGGGAGGGAATTTTAGGAAACAGAAGGAGTTGAAGTGAAATAACTGTTCGTAGGTAAGGCTGTGGGGTGAAGTTATATTTGTGGATTCAAGAATATTATTTGACCCCATTGATTTATTACTGAATGAATGCTGTTGTACTTTGTAGTGTGTTTGATACAGAGGCCTGATCTTGGATGATTTGTGAGATAAGACACATTGCATTGTTTTTGAATATCTTCTTTAACACGCCATGATATCTGTCAAAAATAACTTCTTTAGTAAATAAAAAAAAAAATAAAAAAAAAATGGCTTCAATGTCACCTTATAGCAACTTGATATAGTCCAACAATTTTAAGTCGATTACCAGATTTTTCCATTTAAACGACTGAAGAAAGTCATTATGTCAGTGAGTAAATGCAATTGAAGTAAAAATGTGTCTGGTGTCATTCTTCCATTTAGTGATTAATAATGTTGCTGTTCGTCTCCATGTTGGAAAGCTTTTCTCAATGGTGTTTACTGCTGGTATTAACTGTTGTTATTTTCTAATTCTGAAGTTTTCTGCGTGCTTTTGTTGTTAAACAATAATATGACAATTTTAAAGTAAATAGCTTTTGTCAAAAAGCTAGTTTTTAAAGAGAAACTTCCAAAAGATTTTAACCATACATTTAATTTGTTTGCATAGTGTGAAAGACTGAAAATTGCTGTTATTCAGCTAGTTTGAGATTTTATGCAATTTATGTCGGCTTTAACATACGTTTCATATTGAAAAATCTGCAAACACTCTTGTTTTTTTTTGTCTGTTTTTTTATGGCACGTGTTTTGGCTCGTAGATGTGTGTTCCTGCTCAGGATGTAACATTCTGATTATGTTTTCCAGGTGGTTTTGTGAGGGTAAAGAGCTGGAAAACAGTCCTGATATACAGATCATCGCTAACGGTGAGCGACACTCTCTGATCATAGCAGAGGCGTTTGAAGAAGACACTGGCAGATACTCGTGCTTTGCCTCCAACTTTTATGGCACAGACTCCACCTCAGCAGAAATCTACATTGAGGGTAAGTAAAATAATTTTTAACCATTTAATATGAATGACTTAATGATTGCAGCTGAAGATTGTATATTTTCTTGATCTTTTAGGAGGGTCTTCGTCAGATTCTGATGTAGAACAACATTTTCAAGCACAGTGAGTTTGTAGAAAAAATCTGATGCACAAAATCTTTTACATCTATGCTTTGTGTAATTCTACATGCACGTTAAATGAAGGAATCTGTGCCACTGTCGAAACATTTATATATATGTGTGTGTGTGTGTGTGTGTGTTTATATATATATATATATATATATTGACCCCCAGGGGTTGAAAACACATTCACAATTTCTGTTTTTGTCAGACTTCATAAAAGAACTTCTCATCTCAAGCCTGCTGTGGTCTTGGTAAAACCCATCACATCTGATGAAGAACCAACACCAACTATAACAAACACCTGCGCTGAAGCACCAGCACCTTCTGATGCAGAAGCAGTGCCACTCACTGAGCTGATTGTTGACCCAACCACTAAGCAGGAAGATACAGAACTTCTGAGTTCCAAAGTTGGCAGCTCTGAAATACCTGTACTAGAACCAACCGTGCCTTTATTAGAATCTCCAGCACCAATATCTGAGGTGGATTCCACTCCACCTGTTACTTCACTGACCATTGCACCACCATCACCTCCATCCAGCCAAAGTGTCTCTGATATACTGGTAACATCTCATCAGAGTAATCCTGAGGTAAAAAAAAACACACTAAATCCTCAGTTTTGATTATTCCCACTAATGCAAGGTTTTTATTTTTTTTTCCTTCTAGAATCTAAATGGCAGCAGTGGTTATCTTCAAAGCTTTGATGTAATGCCCATAATGACAGCTCCTGTTTTTACAAAGGTAATGCAAACACGGCTTGTAATTCTAAATCTTGGAAGACATTGAGTGTCGGTGAAATACAGCATAAACAAATGCTTGAGGAACAAAAAAAGTATTTTACTATTTTGACATGTTTCAACTTTTGCATGCATGCCTGCCCAAATCCAAAGAGCTAAAACCTTAGTATGCAATTCGCTTTTTTTTGCCTGGCAGGCAGTAAAACATGCAAATCCAGTGCAAGCTTTGTCTAGAAATATAGAGACTTGGTGGTGACCCTGTTTGACCAGTAAGAAACCGCCTAGCAAACTCTTGCAAAAATGGTACCTTTACGGATATAGCAGCTTGTCACTGGGGTAATACCCTCAAAGGGACACAATTGTACCTAAAAGGTGTATACTAGTACCATAAAAGAACATACTACTTACTACTTTAAGGGTACATATTACTACTACAGGATACTAATACCATTTAGGGGTAAATAAGGTAAAAAAAAAAAAAGATGTCCCTTTGAGGGCATTGCCCCAGTGACAAGCTGCTGTACCTCTAAAGGTTTAATTTTTTCTGACAGTCTATAGAGTAGAAATGGCCTGGAATTCAAAAATTCTCATGGCAGTAGTTATAGAATATATAAAAATCTAGTTTTTACTTGTTTCCCATTCCATTGTCATTGGACACCTTTGTCTCTTTTGGTGCAGAACCTCCAGGATGTCCTGGCTGTAGAGAGTCAGTTTGTAGTTCTGGAGTGCAGAGTCAAAGGTATTCCCTCCCCTAAAGTGGACTGGTACCGGGAAGGAACACTTATTGAAGATTCTCCAGACTTCAGGATCCTCCAGAAGAGTATGTATCATTTTAGTGCTCAGTGCATTTAGATATGTGGTTGGTTGAAAACTCCACCTCTACTGCTGAAAATGTTCAAAGAAAACTTTTCATTGCTTGACTTTTTCTTCTTAAAATATGTTATCTGACAATCCACACATTCTGCTTTTTTCACGCCAGAACCAAGATCCATGGCTGAATCTGGTAGGTGGATTTGATTCCCCCTGCTTTGTCAAGGTAATTATTTAATGATATTAACCACCTAACAGTGTACCATTTCTCTGTTTGGTGTGGACATCAGAGGAGATATGTACTTTAGTTATTGCAGAGGTCTTTCCAGAGGATTCCGGAATATTTACATGTACAGGCAGCAATAAATATGGCACAATTTCCAGTACTGCAGCATTGAGAGTAAAAGGTAATTTTGTTTTAATATTGTTGAATTTATTATTGGATTAGCTTTGCTTAAGACTGCTTAAACTCTTTAAGTTCATAATTAAATAAAACTGTATACATCACATCCCAAGACTAATTGTGAACAATATTTTGTCTATATCAATAGGAAAGAAGAATAACAACACCAACCTTAAAACAACAAGCACTTTAACAGTGGAATCCTCCCTCCAGAAGGTTTTGGGCTCAGAACTGATATCAGAAACTTTAAAGGGTAAGCCAGATGTTCCTCTGGTAAACAACAAGCCTCACTCAAGTACAATTTGCCTTGAACCATTGAACTCTGGATTTAAGCATTCAGACCTTCAGGATTCTGGAATGCTTCGTTCAGATACCCTAAATCCTAGTACCCTTCGCCATAACCTCACCACTAGCCTTCCCAGTCTAAACCCTCTCAGCATTGGAAAATACAGCACAGAAACTTTCAGGACTAGTTTTCCTCAGCTAGACCCTCTCAGCTTCAGTTCTTCTACACTGAATGCAGACTCAAACCATAAGCCCCTTAGCTCTAGCATAACACACTTTGATTCAGGAGGGTCTGGTTTTAAGCCTTCCATAGAAGAGACCCAAAGTCCATCAAACGGATCAGCATCTGGCATCATTATGAGCTCCGATGCCTGGGTTGAACCATCACCATATGGTTCAAAATCTACCCCCAACCCTTCTGTTACTAGTCTCCAACCAGTAAACTCCAGTAACCATCAAGAGCGACCCCCTGTCAAACCCCTACCAGATCCCCCAACTTCTTGCCTCAAGACAAGACCTGAGGGTGTGTTAGGGAATCACAATGAATCCCGCTCTAGTTCTCGAGTTGGCCTCCGTGTAACCTTTAAACTCCCGGAGGATGAAGAAGAGGAAGAGGAAGGAATGTCATCCAAAGAGCCACCACCAGTGTTGGCTAAACCAAAATTGTAAGTAACAACTTAAGAGTAGTGCAAGACAACTTGAGAGTAAAATTACATTTAGGACCTTCTGAAGTAGATCCAATTGGTTTTTTCTCCTTCTTTTGTCTTATCTTAGAGACCCAGTGCAGCTTCAGATCCTCCACAACCAGGTGCTTTTGGAACAGCAGCAAGAATATGTTTACCCAAGCCAAGATTCACCACATTTAGATGGAACAAGTTATGAGTCAACACCTGTCAAGCCAACTCAACCTCCATCAAATCCTGTGCCATCACCACCCCAACCACCTCCTCTTGTAATGAACTCTGATCCAATTCCAATGCCAATCCTTGAATCTGTCCCTCTACTTCCTGAAACACCTTCTCCCCTTTTAAAAACTGTACCTGTATCCCAACTGAGCATGCCTTTAACCAATCCCATGCACTTGGCCCAACGTACTCCCTCAGCCACAACCTTAAACAACCACCCTCCAATACTTCAACCAAATCTGATTCCTACTACTTTAAGTACTTTTCCACCAGGTCTGGTTCCCTCTACCCTACTAACCCCAACGAATGTGATTCACACTCTTCCTCAGCTGAATATGGGGCCAATATCACCCAATGTGGCTCCAGTCCCCCCTATGTCAAGTGTGATACCAACAATCCCAATAACTCAGCCCGGAGGAGCTCTCAACATGCCTATCCCTCCAAATGTGGGACCTTCTGCACCTTTTTCTCAATTTATCATGGCTCCAACAACCCAATCACCTAACCATGTGGCCAACATGCCACCCATTACTCCTTCCACTCATATTTCACAAATAAACATGAACCCAACCTTGCAGATGAACTCTGTTCCCGTTGGTGACACGAGCGTTGCCAGAACACAGGCATCGATGATACCTGATGCATTAGCATTGAACAACACTGCACCAAAGATAAACACCACCTCAAATTCTAATCCCAGCATTGCTCCACAAGACACATATTCTCAAACTGTGTCTTGTCCCTCATTGAGTAAAATCACCTCACCTCATTTGGTGAGAAATCAACCTGCAATCATAACGAGTCCAATGTCTCCACCTCCGTTGCACGACACTCAGCCCCCACTTCCTGGGATTATTCCAGTCTCCACCCAGAGCTTCAGCTACACAAGGCCAAAGGAATTCATTGCTGCCCAGATGATTGCTCCTATCAGGAGACCTTCCCCCACTGAGTCTCCAGTTCCAATGCTCCACGAGTTAGCTGCACAGATATTCCCAAAGTCGACACGGGAGCTCATGTCGCCCGTCAACCAGTTATCTCCATTCCCAAGAAAGTTCCCAACAAGAGTTCTGGAGTGTCCAAGCAGCCCACCATATGTGTCCTCACCACCTCTAGTGCCTCCTGGTCTGGGGAATTCAGTATTTTCTTTTAGACCTCAGTCACCCCTACAAGCTTCTTCACCAACGTCTAGCAGCTCCACCCCTAGCCCCATCCAAAATCCAGTGGCCTTCCTTAGTTCAGTCCTTCCTTCACTTCCAACATCTCCTCCGACCAATGCCATGGGGTTGCCTAAGAGGGCCCCACCTGGGTAAGCAAACACAAATCATTTTATCATAACAGAGGTTTTGAACCTTTCAAGGTATGCCGAAGTAGATTGGAAATAAATTTTACAGAACACTTGGTCCCCAGGAGCAGGGTTGAAGACTTCTGCCTTGTAATATTGTAATATTATAAAATGAATTGAAGGTCACACTTTCTCTTAATGGGATAGTTCACCCCAAAAAAAAAAAACCCCATGATTTACTCAGCCTCAAAGCATCCTAGGTGTGTATGACCAATCCAATAAGAGTTATATTAAAACATGTCCTGGCTCTTCCAAGCTTTATAATAGCAGTGAATGGGTGTTATGTTTCAATAGTCCACATAGTCCCCCACCACCAGAGCCAAGTGGGACATTTTTTAGGATGGATGATTGCACTTTATTGGACTTCTTTTGGACTATTGAAAAATAACACTTTAAAATAAATCTTGGAAGAGCCAGGACATTTTTTATATAACTCCGATTGGATTCGTCTGAAAGAAGAAAGTCATATACACCTAGGGTGCCTTGAGGGTGAGTACATCATGGGGTTATTTTCATTTTTGGGTGAACTATCCCTAGGGTGAACTATTTAGGGTGAACTATTTTTGGGTGAACTATCCCTTTAAAGGTTTTAAAACTTAAATTGATTCATCGTTTACTTGCCCTCATTTTCCAAATCCTTAAGAATTTCTTCTGTGCAAAACAAAGGCTGGATTTTTGTATATCCTGGCTGTTTTTTCAATACAACAAATGTGAGTTGAGAACTGGGGCTCTCAAGTTTCAGAAAGGATGCAGTACCATAAAGTACCATAAAAGTGGTCTATATGATTTGTGCACTATATTCCAGATAGCTGAAGCCTTATCTAATGATAGCACTCCAATGGGCTTTTAATCATTGTGACTAGACTAAATTGACAAGTTGAGCTAAATAATGACACTGTGGTCTTTTTAGAGTTGTCTTACAGCATAATTTCTATGTGTCTCATATTTGAAGATGTATTTGTATCCTATTTTATTGGCTTACTTCAGTCTTTTGTTACTCCATGTGCAGGCCTCAAGGTGCACTGAAGAAGAATCAAAGAGGTTCAAGACTCATGTCTGATGACGACATCCGCGGGAGCAAGGAAGCGCTTTTACAAGATATTGAGAAGAAGTTGCGATTTAAAGATGAACATCTTCATTTTGGGCAGCAGGTAGATGGTGTCATAAAATCTACAGATATAAAGGGGTTTTGTTCCACCAGTGTATAGGACAAATACTAGGCTGTGCTTTTCCAGGACTGATAGATATAGAATTGCTCATCTTCTGTTGTTCACTGAGTTATGGGTTCTTCATGTGAGACACTATAATTGAGAGTTTAATCATGGCTTGTAATAGTTGAGTTACACAAAACACAGATTGAAGGAGATGGAGAAGGAATAGGGAAGAAAATTATCCCCCTAAATAACATGTTCTAAGTACCACAGCTATACTCTAAAATTAATACAGTACAGAGCAAAAGTTTGGAAACATTACTATTTTTAATGTTTTTGAAAGAAGTTTCTTCTGCTCATCAAGCCTGCATTTATTTGATCAAAAATACAGAAAAAACAGTAATATTGTGATATATTATTACAATTTTAAATAATTGTTTTTAAATGTATTATACTTTAAATTATCATTTATTTCTGTGATGCAAAGCTGAATTTTTAGGATCATTATCACATGATCCTTTAGAAATCATTCTAATGTGATGATTCATTATCAAAGCTGGAAACAGTTCTGCTGCTTAATATTTTTTCAGAACATGTGATACTTTTTTAGGATACTTTGATGAATAAAAAGTAAAAAAAAAAAAAAAAAAAAAGAAGCTATGTTTTTAAAATCTAAATATTTTGTAATAACAATATACACTACCGGTCAGTAATTTGGGGTCAGTCATTTTTTTTTCTTTCTTTTTTAAAAATAAAATCAATACTTTTATTCAGCAATTGATTAAAAAATTTATAAAAAGTGATAGTAAAGAAAATATATTATTAGAACTTTTTTTAATTTTGAATAAATGCAGTTCTTTTTAACCTTTTATTGATCAAATATATTAGACAGCAGAACTGTTTCCAACACTCATAATAAATCAGAATATTAGAATGATTTCTAAAGGATCATGTGATCGACTGATGTTACATGTGACACTGAAGCTGGAGGAATGATGCTGAAAATTCAGCTTTGCATCACAGGAATAAATTATTTTTTTAAAGTATATTCAAATAGAAAACTATTATTTTAAGTTGTAATAATATTTCACAATGTTACTGTTTTTTCTGTATTTTTGATCAAATAAATGCAGGCTTGATGAGCAGAAGAAACTTCTTTCAAAAACATTAAAAATAGTAATGTTTCCAAACTTTTGGTCTGTACTGTACATGCTACCCATTATGACTTCATAATTATATCACCAGAAATGTATTTTTTTCCCTCTTGTTTTTAATAAGCTTTTAAGCTTCTTTTTGATTTTGAAACCGAATCTAACTCTTGGTTGGCTTGCACCAAATGCGAAAATGTATGAAAGAAATATATATACTTTTTGTTGTAGAAAAATGATGCCATGTGGGAATTACAGACGGGTTTATTAATAGATAATATAATTATCTATACAGATTTGTAATTCCTTCATGAGACCATATTTAATTTTTTTTAATTTTGATATATCGCTGTACTGTGCATGGCATTTGTGAAGTGAAATTCACATGCATGCTTGCAATTTTTCCTACTTTTGAATAATTTTTGCTTTTGCATATGCATATGCGTTTATATTTGTACTTTATATCATAGTCCTGTAAATATTTAGATGTTCTGCAAGGGTATTTATAATGTGGACTTAAATTAAATCTATTTTTAAATTCAACATGAAATCCAAACCTACCTCTTTTCTCATTAAATATCCTGTTTCACATCAGTTTCATGTTGATTTTGAAATGCGAGCATACTTGTTTGAGGGCTTCATTAAATGTAATACTTTCAATATTAATGTTTTGCTGACTGTCATTTAAAAATGAAAACCTTTTGTTTTCATTTCTGTTTGTGGTCTGTATATCTTCATGCATTATATAGTGGCTTTGCATCCCATTTAAGAATCTGTTTTCACATTCTAACACATTTCATGTGTCAAATGTGCATCCGCATCATGCATTGTATTAACACTGTACACACTTGAGTGTTTCCTGTCTGAGTAACACTATAGAAACACTATTTCTCACACATTTGTATTGATGTGTGACTAGTGTCTGTGTTTACATCACCGTCATTCATCCTGTCCTCCATAGAAGCCGAATTATTGGGGGGAAGTGAGCCGCCCGCTCGGACCAAACATTCCCACCGCAACTGTCATTAACTATGACGAGGTACAAGGAATTTTCTCCATTGCAAGCAGTGCTTTGTTCTGAAGTGCATTAGTTTCATTACATAAGAATCAATTTTGATTTAAAGCAGAAGCAAGATGAGCTCATTTAAAGCTGTGGCTTTTCTCCACTAATGGAACTGCATGGATAATAACTCTGTTTAGAGGAAGATGCTGTACATTTCATTTGTAACACAAGAGGGCTTGTTAACGCAATGCTCTACCACTTGAGCTATAGGAACACTAAGGTTACATTTGTTAAAATTTGTTACAATGTGTACAAATATGAGCTAACAATAAAAAATACTCATTAAGCATTTGTTCATTTTAGTTCATTTCAATTTGTCTTTTTATTAACTAACGTTATTTTTATTAACTAACTAATCTAATAAATTAGATTAGTATGGAAAGATATTTAAGTGTTTTTGTTTACTTTTATTATAATTTTTTAAAAACAATGAAATATAATTAAAAAAGTCAAAAAAAATTACTATTCATATTATATTAATTTTGAATTGTAATTATATTTTTAGTAATTTTTTAAATTATATTTCATTAAAAAAAAATTATTATATTAATTAATTAATAATTAAGAGTGATAAATAATATAACAAATTGTTAGTTAGTTAATGCATTAACTAATGTTAACCAATGGGACCATATTGTAAAGTTTTACTGTTATGTAAAATTAATTGTTTCAATGTTTAAGGCCATAATTACTTTAAAAACTGCAAATTTTAATATTAAAACCTGAAGTCAGACGCAATAAAAATATATATTTTTTAAAATGTAGATGCATCCTTGTAAATCATAACTAATACTCTAACTAATGTAGAAGTCTGTCACAAAAGATTATGCATGAGCAGCTTTAGTTTAATTTAATGCTACACGTTACATTCTAACTAAATGAGAATATAGATATGGAAATCAATGGATATCTCAAACAGAAGCAATAATGACATGAGCACCATATCTGCAGTTTGTTTTCAATGCAAACACAGTTCAGTTCAGTGTTAGTGAGAATGAAATGTGAATGCAATGAGAATCTGTGAGTAAACATGATCGCTGGTCTGGAGAGACTAGACAGAGATAGGAATGGACAGGGCTCTTCTGTCTTATAAATAGAGGTGACTGCATTCAGACATGTTGGCGGACATTCAGAACTGAAGGCGAGCTGTTACCAGACAGGCCTCTTGAGATATAATCGGCACTTTTAAAATGGGAAGGTGTTTTAAAGGAGTCATATCATAGCTATTTAGTAACATGATATTTATTTGCATTCGCTTTATTTATTTGACCATTTTTCATACTCACTATATGCCCCAGAACATATGCATGTTTCCGCCACGGAACAAAAACATAAAAGAAAACACAAAAGATATTTTTCTTCTTCTTCTTGGAATTCTGAGTTTAAATCTCACAATTCTGAGTTTTTTTCACAGAGTTCTTGAGTATGAATCTAACAGTTTTGACTTTTTTTCCTTAGATTTCTGAGTTGAAATCTCACAATTTGGACTTTTTTCTCTGAATTCTGAGTTTAAATCTGACAATTCTGACTTTATTTTCAGCTGAAGTCTGTACTTAAAAAATGCAAAATGGGATTTTGTATCTCGCAATCAAAGTTTACATCTCTGCAAATTTATATTTAGCAATTTTGACTTTTATTTTACAATTCTAAATTTAAATCTCACAAATAATTTTTTTTTTCTCTGAATTCTTAGTTTAAAACACACAATTCTTAGGTTTTTTTCTTGGAGTCCTGTGTTTAAATCTGACAATTCTGAGGGGTTTTTTATTCTGAGCTTAAGTCTCATGATTCAGAATTTTTTTTATATTTATTTTTTTTAATTCTGAGTTTAAATCTCACAATTCTGAGAGTTTTTTTGGGAATTCTGAATTAAAATCTCACGATTCAGTTTTTTTTTTTTGGGGGGGGCAGTTATTCTGAGTTTAAATCTCAAGATTCAGAATGTTTTTTTTTTGGTTTTGTTTTTTGGAATTCTGAGTTTAAATCTCACAATTAAGAATTTTTATTTATTTATTTATTTATTTTTGAAATTCTGAGTTTAAGTTTCACAATTCTGAGATTTTTTTTTTTTTTTTTTTTGGATTTCTGAGTTTAAATCTCAATTCTGACTTTATTTTCCTCAGACGTCTGCGCTTAAGTCTTGCAATTCTGCTTTATTTGTTGAGATAAAAAAAAATGCTAAATGGGACTTTTTATCTCGCAGTCTAAGTTTACATCTCTCAATTCTCACTTTTTCTCTAAGAATTGCAAGAAAAAAATACCTTTTTTCTTTCTTTTTTTTAATCTTTGCTGGAAATAAGTTTCTACAAGAACAAGATGTTTAGGGACCATTGTTCTTGAAATAATTCTGTCTATATGTTATAATGTTACATTATCTCCACAAAGCCCTCTTCATATTGTGATTGGTTCACATGTTGTCAGATGTATCATGCAAACACAAGTTCGCTCTGATGAAATCTGGTGCCTTGTTAAATAACATGACCACTGATTAGCATCAGCATTCATCTGATATCATATTTGTTTGTTTGTTTATTGTTAATTATAGACATAACTGTGATCAGTTTGATTGTTTAATTATGCAACTGTACTGGAAACTTTAACATACGGGAAGCAATTGTGGGCAATGTTTCCAAAAACCTTTTTGTAAGTTTTCTTTAATAAGTATGAAAGCATAAATGGGGCACATTCACAGATGATCTCTGGAAATAAGTTCAGTCGTAATGATGTGTTTTATAGGAATACAAGGTGTCGAGCTTTGAGCAGAGGCTACTGAGTGAGATCGAGTTTCGTTTGGAAAGAACTCCAGTTGAAGAGTCGGACGATGAAGTTCAGCACGATGAAATTCCCTCGGGAAGATGCATCGCGCCCATCTTCGACAAGAAACTGAAGCACTTCAGAGCTGTGGAAGGGATTCCTGTCACATTTACCTGTAAAGTTGTTGGAATTCCAGTTCCTAAAGTGAGTTTTTGACAGCTTGTGATGTTATTGCAATGCATGCTCAGAATTTAGAAATAACACTTTTATTGTGTTCACTATCATTCAATGTTTGGGGTTGGTAAGACTTTTCTTTTTTCTGTGTGTGTGTGTTTTTGAAATTAGTCTCTTCTGCTCACAGAGGCTGCATTTATTTGATCAAAAATACAATTAAAATAGTGAAATATTTAAACAATTCAAAATATATATTTTATATGTGATTATAGTTAAACTCTAATTTATTTCTGTGATGCTCCGCTGTATTTTCAGCATCATTCCTCCAGTCTTCAGTATCACATGATCTTCAGAAATTATGAAAATATGATGTTTTACTGCTCAAGGAATATTCATTATTATTATCAATGTTTAAAACATAATTTTTTTGTGGAAACTGTGATACATTTTATCTCTCAGGATTCTTTGATGAACAGAAAGTATATTTTTGAAATAGAAATCTTTAGTAACATTATAAATGTCTTTACTGTCACTTTTGATCAATTTAATGCATCCTTGATGAATAAAGTACTTTTATATCGCTGAAAAATCCGCATTAGTGCTTGTAGATTAAAAAATTAATTTCAATTTTCAAGCATAGCAGAAACATAAATCTAGATGTTGATTTTGTCCTTTTCACACAGGTTTACTGGTTTAAGGATGGAAAGCAGATTTTGAAGAGAAACGAGCACTATAAGAAGATCAGAGAGGGAGATGGGATGTGTTCATTACACATAGAAGCTGTCACGAGTGACGATGATGGCAATTATACAGTCATGGCAGCGAATCCTCAGGTAACATTAGGAGAAAATCATCAGGAATGACTGTGAATCCTAGTTTAAATGACAGTCAAGCCTGATTTCATGTTCACAGGGAAGAATAAGCTGCTCTGGCCATTTGATTGTCCAAACAGGTCCTGTGCGAAACCGGCCCATGGTTCACTCGCAGAGGTGAGCCGCATCAACGCTCAGTTTTCATACACATATATGACTTAAGAAGTCTTTTCTGTTCATCAAGGCTGCTTTTATTTGATCAGAAACAGAAAAAAACTGTAATCTTCCAAAATGTTATTACAACATAAAATAATGATTTCTACTGTAAAATCCTTTCAAATATAATTTATTTCTGTGATGCAAAGCTGAATTTTCTCCAGTCTTCAGTGTCACATGATCTTCAGAAATCAAGAAGTGATAGCAAAGATTCATATTGTCACAAAATGTATATTTTAAATAAATCCTGTTCTTTTTAACTTTTCATTTCTCAAAGAATACTGAAAAAGTATCGCAGTTTCCAAAAAAAAAATAAAAATATTTGGCATAATTCTAATAATAAATCATCATATTATTCTGATTTCTGAAGATCATGTGACACCGAAGACTGGAGAAAATTCAGCTTTGCATCACATAAATAAATTATATTTTAAAGGATTTTAAAATAGAAACCATTATTTTATATTGCTTTAATATTATGTGAGATAGTTGTTTTTGTTTTTTGATCAAATAAATGCAGCCTTGTATTGAGCAGAAGAGACATTACAAGTCTTACTGATCCCTGAATAAAGTAGTTTTCCAGCTTCAATAGCTGACAAAGAGACCCGTTTTATAGACTTGTATGTGTAATATTTCTGTTTTCCCCAGAGTCCGAGCGCGTGTACAGGAAGTGGAGGGCGAGCCGGCTCAAGAGCGCTTCTTTCGTCCGCACTTCCTGCAGGCTCCAGGAGACATGTCCGCTCACGAGGGACAGCTCTGTAGGTTAGACTGCAAGGTACTGGACATATTCCAGCTAGATGTGATCCCAACACGTATCTGAGCACTTTAAAATGTCTGAACATGGTTGCATCAGGAGTCCTAGCAGACTTAATAAACAACATCCCTTGACAAGACAAGTACACTTTACCATACTATTGAAACAACTACTTCAAGGGTTAGTTCACCCAAAAATCTAAATTATGTCATTAATGACTCACCCTCATGTCGTTCCAACACAGTGAGACATCCGTTTATCTTCGGGACACAGTTTAAGATATTTTAGATTTAGTCCGAGAGCTCTCAGTCCCTCCATTGAAGCTGTGTGTACGGTCTACTGTCCATGTCCAGAAAGGTAAGAAAAACATCATCAAAGTAGTCCATGTGACATCAGAGGGTCAGTTAGAATATTTTGAATCATCGAAAATACATTTTGGTCCAAAAATAGCAAAAACAACGTCTTTATTCAGCATTGTCTTCTCTTCCGTGTCTGTTGTGAGAGAGTTCAAATCAAAGCAGTTTGTGATATCCGGTTCACGGATTTCATTTACTCAAACAGTACACTGACTGAACTGCTGTGAAGAGAGAACTGAAGATGAACACCGAGCTGAGCCAGATAACGAACAAGAGATTGACTCGTTCTTGAGTCAAGAAGCGTTTCTGTCAGACGCGTCCGATTCGAGAACCGAGGAGCTGATGATACTGCGCATGTGTGATTCAGCGGGAAGCAGACCGACACAGAGCGTCTGAACCGAACTGATTCTTTTGGTGATTGATTCTGAACTGATTCTGTGCTAATGTCATGAGCGCGGGTAAACCGAAGGCTTGAATCAAGGACAATCATCACCAATGACGCCATTACGTCGAGTGCAAAAGAACTGGTAAACCGTTTTCTTCAACCGGTTTATTGAATCGAACTGTCCGAAAAAACGGTTCTTGACTCGTGATTCAAAATATTCTAACTGACCTTCTGATGTCACATGGACTACTTTGATGATGTTTTTCTTACCTTTCTGGACATGGACAGTAGACCGTACACACAGCTTCAATGGAGGGACTGAGAGCTCTCGGACTAAATCTAAAATATCTTAAACTGTGTTCTGAAGATAAACGGAGGTCTTACTGGTTTGGAACGACATGAGGGTGAGTTATTAATGACATGATTATGATTTTTGGGTGAACTATCCCTTTAAAGAAAATAGGCCTACTTTAAATAATATACTGAACTGCAAACTGAATATAATGTTTTTGACTCTATTAGTTGCATTGAAATTAAAATGTATTATAGTTTAAATTGATATTAAATGCAATTATTTAAACTTAAGAAGGTAGGACTTACGTCTATCTTTTTCAAAATTAATGCATCTGACAAAGATAAACTAAAATATTCTTGTATGTTGTAAACTTGTATGTCATGTATTTAAAACAATGATTGATTTACAACAGTGTTATTTTAGTATCATTACAGTTTTTGATTACATCAGTTTTTAGTTTGATATTTTCCATTTTCATTTCAATTTAAACATTTTAGTGATTTTTTTTTTGTCTATATAGTTTTATTAATTTGTATCATTGTTTAGTACATTGAGTTTAAATAAATTAAAATAAGAAATAAAAAATAACTGAAATAAAATAACATTTTATATTTTATTTCAGTTTACATCCATTTCATTTCAAGCAAAAAAAATTATTTATTTATATATATATTTTTTATGGTTTTAATATCAGTTTTAGTTTTCTGTAATAACCCTCACAATATATTTTAAAATAAAAAGTCTAATTTGACATACAATCTCACTTAGGTGCATTAAGAAACATGCCCCCGGTTTCACAGACAAGGCTTAAGCCTAGTCCTAGACTAAAATGTAAATCTGAGCTGTTTTATCGAAAAGAAACTTGCACCGACTGATCTTAAAACATGTCAGTGCCTTTATTTTGTCTTAAGATGCACACCAGTAATACTTTTTTCGAAGGAATGTTTATAAAAATTACTTAAATGTCCTAATTGAACTATGGCCTAATCCTGGTTTAGGCTAAGCCCTGTCTATGAAACCGGGCCATGGTCACTTAAGTTAAGTTAAGCTTTGTGTTTCGTTGTATCATTTAAAACTATTTAAATTATTTTTGTTTCGTTTCAAAATGCTTGAAAAGGGACTGAAGTGTCCAAGTACTTTTTGGGACAGCTGTCTGTTATCATGCACACCAGTAAACTGATAGCTCATAAATATCAGCTTATCTTTTTAAGCACGTATCACACATGCATACTTCAATAAGCCGACAGAAAGCAGGTTAAAGTAGAGCTGTAATCGGGCATTAAAAGTTAGGCCCGACAGGACCCGAGCCCGACAAGTAAATTTTGATTGACAGCTTTTTAAAAGCCCGAACCCGTTTACAGCCTGACATTATTCAAATGTGCGCGCACACACAGCTCTTTTGCCTTTTGTCAAGAAAGAGTCATTTATACATGTTTTAACATAATTTATTCATAACTAACGTAGACTAGACCACTTGGAAGTTGGAATAAAGAAATAAAGTAAGTCCTCTGTGCCATCGTAACATCTCAGCATTCTAGACAAAGGCTCATTTACCCTATAAATAGACCAACGCACCAATAAAAACGAGTCATTTTTAACAAATTAAATCAAGATACATTTTAAATTAAGATGGGTATTTGGCAATAACGAAATTAAGATAAAGGCCCCACCGGATTTGCTTCGCACTAGCAGATGATATTTAATAAAAGAATAATGCCAACATTAGAGTAAATACTCTGTCCAGATATGCATTTAAGACTCTGTGAATATTTAGTTATCATTTGAAAAACCTTTACTCACAGAGATTAGGCTAAGCCTACATGTTTTTGTGGAGGAAAATGATTGAATCCACTGTAGATGGCACTGCTGCTGCTACTGTAGGTGACATAGAGGGAGACCGCTGACAGACCAGGCTGTCTTCACGACAACAATATCTATACTTCATGTTGAACATAAATATAAAGCCTACTGATAAAGTACAGGTGCAATATTTGAAAATCGATCATTATTAATTTATTTTTTAAATTACATTTATATCTGAATATATGTCAACCTATAGACTTTCAAACATCAAAGTGTCATGAATTAATATGTATTTGTGTACAAAATGACATATAAACATATTTTCCTATTCTATTTTGCCTGGAAACGCTTCCAACACGCTTGCGTGTCGCGTGCAAAATAGGCGTCGGTTCTATTTCTAGCATGCGCGCGTTTTCCGCGCGGTTCACGCAGGCAGTCTGCAAGCTCTAACCTATTAACATGGAAGCCGAATTAAAAAATTCTCGCGCTAATCGAAACACATCACATGACCGCTCGTTTACCTCGCAAACCAGAGCGCGAGCCCGAGTCCGCGTAAAATGATATAAATTAAGATAAATTAAATAAATTAAGATCTTCAGCTCTAGGTTAAAGTGTTTACATGCAGGGGCGTAGCAAGCTTTTCAAAAGGGCGGGGGATTGATGTGGTTTGTTTTTAAATAATAAAAACGATTAATACAGTGACAGAGGGGTACAAAATGCAGGGCTTAAAGGTCTCCGGGACTGTGCCGGATTTCTGGCTTGCAGCGTTTGCCTGGGAAAAAAAATAATCCTACATTTAAAAAACAAAAATCAGAAAAGGGGAGAAAAAAAAATGCCCACACAAAGCGTTTTCTCTGGTGGTATAAATAATGTTACAATTTACTGTTTTTAAACATTAAAATAATATACACTTTTTTTTCATAGTTCTTCAACAGGTATGCAAACAATGTCATCATTTCTCACTTTTTTTCTCCTCAACAGGTAACGTTACAATCAAACACAACAGGTATCCACAAAAGTACTGACACAGACAATGCTCAAAATATCAAAATCAGTTGCACTGGCAATGAACCCATAAATACACTGCTTAACAATGGCAGTTTGCCCCCCCCCCCCTCGTCAATTCCCTGCCTTCTTCATCACAGTTATGTTATACATTGCATGCCACATAACGTTACATAACATCTCGGTTACGTATGTAACCATGGTTCCCTGAATAGGGAACGAGATGCTGCGGTGACGTCACCTGCTATGGGAACACCCCTCGGTGTGACGAATGTCTGAAGCCCTATACCATCCCGTCAATCCTATTGGCCAAATAGCGCTTGGCACCGCCCTACGCATACGTACGCATCGTATACCTGGGTGCCGCGCGCCATTTAACTCAGATTTCATGACTGAAGAAGAAGAATGCTATCAAGGTACGGCACGGCCAAGACCGCAGCATCTCGTTCCCTATACAGGGAACCATGGTTACATACGTAACTGAGATGTTCCCTTTCATAGGTCACTTCGATGCTCTGGTGACGTCACCTGCTATGGGAACGCTATACCATAACGCCTGACGTACCTGATAGCTGGGATCCAAGGAAGCATCTGCTCAAGCGGAGAGAACCCGGGAGCCAGGAGCCATCCTCACATCCAGACTGTAAGACTTGATAAAAGTGCTCGGTGAGGACCAACCTGCCGCAGCACAGATATCATCCATAAAAGATCCACTGAGAAAAGCTCGAGAAGAAGCCACTGCTCTCGTGGAATGAGCTTTATCTCCTAAGAGCGAAGCGAGCCCACGCGCCTCAAAGGCTAATGATATTGCCTCCACCAGCCAAAGTGACATGCGCTGTTTGTAACCACATGGCCTTTATTCTTATGTCCAAAACAGACAAACAGCTGGTCAGACTCACGCCATGGGGCAGTACGATCCACATAAGTCTTTAAAGCTCTCACAGGGCAAAGACATAGATCTCCAGACCCCTGCCTCCAGGACCACCTGCTGAAAGCAAAAGGGATTAGATGCGACCTTAGGGCCTCGGTCGCAACAACACCTTCACAGCGCCCGGTGCAAATTCCATGCATGAAGGTGAAACAGAGAGAGCCTGTAAATCCCCAACTCTCTTGAGGGAGGATAAAGCCATAAGAAGAATCGTCTTCAGAGTCAGGATTTTATCTGGTACAGTTTCCAAGGGCTCAAACGGATGCCCTGATAAACCGTGCAACACAATGGATAAATCCGATGAAGGAACTCGCACGGGGCGGAAAGGCCTCAGCCGTCGCGCACCCTGTATGAAACGAGAAACCAGTGGATGACGGCCCACCGAGGCACCATCTATATACTCGTGGTAAGCTGAAATGGCCGCCACGTAAACCTTAGAGTGGCTGGTGTCACTCCATCCGAAAAACGGTCCTAAAGGAACTCCAGTACTGAAGCCACTGGGCAGTAACTGGATCCATATTACGAATTTCACACCAGGTCGTAAACAGTCTCCACTTGAAAGCATATAAGCGTCTCGTAGAAGCTGCTCTAGAATTCAGTATAGTCTCGGTACTAAGAAAGACCGGGACATACTAACTCACTCCGCTCAGAGGCCACGCCCACAGTTTCCATAGATCTGGCATCGGGTGCCAAATCAGTCCCTGTGCTTGTTATAATAAATCCTGTCTGAGGGGAATCTCCCATGGAGAGCCCGCTAACAGACTGGTCAGGTCCGCAAACCACAGCTGTGTGGGCCACCATGGAGCCACCAGCAGCAGCTGTTCCACTCTGTCCAGCCGTATTCTGGATAATACCGCTGGGATCAAATGAATTGGGGGAAAAGCATACAAACTGGTCCTGGGCCAACTGTGAGCTAACGCATCCGAGCCCAAGGCGATGGGGGGCATAGGAAGAACCAAAGCGGGCAATGCGTAGTCATATTTGACGCGAATAAATCCACTCTCGCTTCTCCGAAAAACTGCCATAAGAGATTCACCGTTTGGGGGTGTAATCTCCATTCCCCTTGCTCCAGAGTCTGTCTGGATAGCAAATCCGCTCCGAAGTTCAAACTTCCGGGGACATGAACAGCTCGGATCGACAGAAATTTGTTCTGAGACCAAAGAAGAACAAGTCACGCCAGCCTGCACAGGGGGCGAGAGCATAATCCTCCCTGATGATTCAGGTATGACACAACCGCTGTTTTGTCTGATCTGAGGAGCACATGACGGCCGATCAGCAGATTCGAGAAATACTGGAGTGCCAACCTGTTTATGTGCCAACTGCGTTGCGCCGCTGTCCACACTCCGTGGGCTGGGCGCCCTTGACAAACAGCTCCCCAACCGGTCAAAGACGCATCCGTCGTGACGGTCTCTCGGAAAGCACAAATCCCCAGCCGAACCCCGGTTAGGAGAAATTCGGTTGACATCCATAGTTTTAACGACATCACACACCTCCGTGTCACCGAAATCGTCCGATGCGGAAGACAACGGGGTGAAATATTTCGTCTTTTCGTACACCATTGAAAAGGGCACATGTGAAGTAATCCCAGACGAATTACGGGGAATGCCGCTGCCATTAGACCTAAAAGTCTGAGGCACAATCTCACTGTCACTGTGCGACCTGCTTTGAAGCGCCGCACGCATTATGCAATCGACTGTGCGTGCGGGAGAGAAAGCTTTGCTGTCATCGCGTGAGAGTCCAAGTCTATTTCCAGAAGGTTATCCGTTGAGAGGGGATTAAAACACTCTTCTGGAAATTTGTGCGTAAGCCCAGGATGTTTAAATGATTCAGCACAAGATCCCGATGAGAGTGTGCTTGAGTCTGCGATTGCGCTAACACCAGCCAATCGTCTAAGTAGTTCAAAACACGGACGCCCTGGAGCCGCAACGGGGCCAGAGCTGCGTCCATGCATTTTGAGAAAGTACAGAGAGCCAGAGCTAAGCCAATGGGAAGAACGCGGTATTGATACGCTTTGCCCTCTTTGGTTCCTCTTTTGGTCTCCACTTGAAAGCATATAAGCGTCTCGTAGAAGCTGCTCTAGAATTCAGTATAGTCTCGGTACTAAGAAAGACCGGGACATACTAACTCACTCCGCTCAGAGGCCACGCCCACAGTTTCCATAGATCTGGCATCGGGTGCCAAATCAGTCCCTGTGCTTGTTATAATAAATCCTGTCTGAGGGGAATCTCCCATGGAGAGCCCGCTAACAGACTGGTCAGGTCCGCAAACCACAGCTGTGTGGGCCACCATGGAGCCACCAGCAGCAGCTGTTCCACTCTGTCCAGCCGTATTCTGGATAATACCGCTGGGATCAAATGAATTGGGGGAAAAGCATACAAACTGGTCCTGGGCCAACTGTGAGCTAACGCATCCGAGCCCAAGGCGATGGGGGGCATAGGAAGAACCAAAGCGGGCAATGCGTAGTCATATTTGACGCGAATAAATCCACTCTCGCTTCTCCGAAAAACTGCCATAAGAGATTCACCGTTTGGGGGTGTAATCTCCATTCCCCTTGCTCCAGAGTCTGTCTGGATAGCAAATCCGCTCCGAAGTTCAAACTTCCGGGGACATGAACAGCTCGGATCGACAGAAATTTGTTCTGAGACCAAAGAAGAACATGTCACGCCAGCCTGCACAGGGGGCGAGAGCATAATCCTCCCTGATGATTCAGGTATGACACAACCGCTGTTTTGTCTGATCTGAGCAGCACATGACGGCCGATCAGCAGATTCGAGAAATACTGGAGTGCCAACCTGTTTATGTGCCAACTGCGTTGCGCCGCTGTCCACACTCCGTGGGCTGGGCGCCCTTGACAAACAGCTCCCCAACCGGTCAAAGACGCATCCGTCGTGACGGTCTCTCGGAAAGCACAAATCCCCAGCCGAACCCCGGTTAGGAGAAATTCGGTTGACATCCATAGTTTTAACGACATCACACACCTCCGTGTCACCGAAATCGTCCGATGCGGAAGACAACGGGGTGAAATATTTCGTCTTTTCGTACACCATTGAAAAGGGCACATGTGAAGTAATCCCAGACGAATTACGGGGAATGCCGCTGCCATTAGACCTAAAAGTCTGAGGCACAATCTCACTGTCACTGTGCGACCTGCTTTGAAGCGCCGCACGCATTATGCAATCGACTGTGCGTGCGGGAGAGAAAGCTTTGCTGTCATCGCGTGAGAGTCCAAGTCTATTTCCAGAAGGTTATCCGTTGAGAGGGGATTAAAACACTCTTCTGGAAATTTGTGCGTAAGCCCAGGATGTTTAAATGATTCAGCACAAGATCCCGATGAGAGTGTGCTTGAGTCTGCGATTGCGCTAACACCAGCCAATCGTCTAAGTAGTTCAAAACACGGACGCCCTGGAGCCGCAACGGGGCCAGAGCTGCGTCCATGCATTTTGAGAAAGTACAGAGAGCCAGAGCTAAGCCAAAGGGAAGAACGCGGTATTGATACGCTTTGCCCTCTACACTTTGTGTCTCTTGATGATCTGAATATGAAAGTATGCATCCTTCAGATCGATCGTTACAAACCAGTCGTTTGGTTGTATCTGAGACAAAATAGACTTTACCATCAACATCTTGAATTTGCTCGGCCTGAGTGTAAGATTCAGACGGCGTAAATCTAGAATGGGTCGCAATCCGCCGCTTTTTTTTTGTTTTTTTTTGGTACCACAAAATAACGGCTGTAAAACCCTGACTCCATCTGAGAGGGGTGTACTTCTTCTATAGCACCTTTGCTCAGCAGAGCTGACATCTCCTGTCGCAGCACCGCTATTTCCATCGGTTCCACCACCGTGGAAAGAATTCCGCAGAAAGGAGGCGGGCCTCTTCGAAACTGAATGATGTATCCGTGACAAATTGCGCGTAACACCATAGAGAAATGTCGGGCAAGCGTTCCCACGCGGTCCGAAATAATACTAGCGGTCTCAGATTTTCCGCTTCCTGCAACGCTGTCATACACGTTAAAATGTCCGGGCACGAAAAGCTTGTGGCGTTCGTGCACAGGGGAAGTGTATGCGTAAGAACCGTTGCGTCTTGTTGTGTATAATCCTGAAACGTGTCCACGGCAGGAATTAGGCCAACAGATTGAACATCGGGCTCTGCCGCTAGCGAAAAAGCGGTGGCTGTGCGAGCCGTCATAAACGGGTCGTCTGTGCAGGACCCTTGAATCGCCCATTCGAATTCTGAAAGCTGGATTGCGCAGAGTGTCTGAGGGAACGTTTGGCGTTACAGCTCAATCCAATGCTGCTAGAAGCGCTGTTTGCTGCGAGGCAGTCAATGTTAGAGTGTGGGGACTGCAGTGAGAGGGTTGGAGGGCACTCTCTAGTGGAGGGCACAGTCCCGGGCAAACAGGAAGGGAAGCGCATGCATCAAAGTCGCTGCGTTTCGTTGTGTATAATCCTGAAATGTATCCACGGCAGGATTTAATCCAACAAGATAAATATCAGGCCACGCCGCTAGAGAGAACGCGGTAGCTGTGTGAGCCGTCATAAACTGGCGGTCTTTGCCAGCCTCTTGTGCCGTCCCTCAAACTCTGAAGGCTGGATTGTGCAGAGTGTCTGAGGGGGCGCTCAAATGATAGCTCAGTTTAATGACGCTCGAGGTGCCTTTGCTGCGAGACAGTAAATGTTAGAGCGTGGGGGTTGAGGACGAGAGGCTTTCTCGTTAAGAACCGCCTTTTTTTTTTTTTTTAAAGAGAGTAGTGAAAAAGCGGGATCGCTGTAACAGCAGTCCGCCATGTTAGCAATGGGGGCGAAACCTGCGGCGTTCGTGACATGCGCTGTTAAGGCTGCTTCCAGGACCTCGAACAGGTACGTGAGAAGGGTAGCGGCTCACGAGGGGTGGGGGGGTGGGGGGGGTTAGTTTATCCACCACGCGGGTAGCCACATAAATAGCTCACTGAGTTAGGGGAGGCGCGTTTCTCCTGTCCGCTCAGAGGGAGAGAACCGCTGGTTGAACAAACAGTTTGAAAAAGCAAATCTGCTGATAAACACGCTCGAGTGGGGGAGAGTGAGCAAATGGGAAAACTCCAGTGAATCACTGCATTCATAGTCAAGCCGCACATATCGCCCCCTAACCAACACCTCGTGCGGGGCCTCGGCGACTGCAGAAGCGAAACGGTGGGGGTTAGACGCGAGGCGACTTATAGAAATACACTCCAGAGCGCGGATTCCTCTTTTTTTTTACTGTAGCCGTAGGCTATCACGGAGAGAACATGTAGAGAGGCTTCGAACGAACCTCTCATGAGTGCCTCCCCGTGATAAACCCATATACGGCTCTTACCTTTCGTTGACTCATCACGTCCGCGAAGAGGAGTTAACAATGCTCGTAGAAACCGCTGGAGAACGCGAGATGAATCCTAGGGCACAGATGATTCGCTTCCCTGAAGGAATGAAATCTGAGTGAAATGGCCAATAGGATTGGCGGGATGGTATAGGGCTTCAGACATTCGTCACACTGAGGGGTGTTCCCATAGCAGGTGACGTCACCGCAGCATCGAAGTGACCTATGAAAGGGAACCGAATTTAGCTAGCTGCTGAACAATATCCCAATAATAGCAATTATATATATATTTAATATATAATACCGAAAACACCCGACATGTCAACAAAACGATAACAGAACATCTTCCCAAACAAGCTTATTTAAAAACCTCGAAAGCATAAACACTCATTCAAAGTACCTGGAAAAGGGAGATGTAAATAAGCATAACCATAAGTTCCCGCCTCCTCAGCACGAGCTGACCGATAACTGCCCAAAAGAGGCGGGACTTAAGGCAGAACAGCCAATCATCAGCCGGTAAGAGACAAAAAACTACCTGTGACCAGTCGACATGATTTATGCTTAAGATATTTAAGACCTTACTCAGAACAGAGAAAAGGTTTATGAAGCATAAGAACGTGGATGTAAACACACTCAGAGATAAATAAGATATTCATGGCCTGAACCCTCTTCTGCTGTTTAGGTGAGTGGGTTACCTCACCCTGAGATCATGTGGCTTCTCAACGGGAAGCCCATTTATCCAGACCTCACTCATCGAATGCTCGTGAGAGAAAACGGCATCCATTCTCTAGTTATTGACCGTTTGACTCAAGCTGATGACGGGACGTACACCTGCATCGCCTCAAATAAAGCTGGACAGAGTTCATTCAGCCTCCAGCTCAAAGTCGTGGGTAAGAGCCGGATCTTTCTCCATTGTCTTCTTCACATTAAAGTTCTGGAGAACCCTTTTCTGCCACAAAAGTGCTTTAGTTAATCACAATCATGACTTCATAGACATGAGTCAGAATTATGTGATTGACATTTATAATTACGAAAATAAATGGCATAGTGAGTTATCATGAGACGAACGTTTTTATGACTTTGGATATCATAGCCTATTAAAATTGTGCTTTGGTAAATCATAAAATAAAAAATAAAAACATGCTTTTTGTAAATCATATATATTACTTATAATGTCTTAGTTATGACATAAGTCAAAAATATAAGATAGAAATGTATAATTTTGACAAATAATTTTTTTAATTATGGCAATTGCAAGTCATCATGAGATGAAAAGTCATAATTATTAACAATAAAAATTACTGTCTTTATGAATTAGTATATCAGGCTAAGATTGTTCTTTGGTAAATCATAAAATTAAAATCATAAAGTAAAAATAATGTGGTTTGGTAAATCGTTTTTATGGCTTAGAATGTCATAGGTATGACATAATTCATAATTATTATGATATAGAAAATTATGACAAAAAAAGTCATCATGAGATGAAAAGTCATAAATATGACAATATGACTTGGTATATAATAATTGAACTTATTATGATGACTTTAAATTAAATAAATAAATTAAATAAATGTAATTTATGATGACGTTGTCTCATTATATTGACCTTTTATGTCATCATTTACTTTATCATAAATTCATGCCAGTTTTGAATTTCTCACAATTATGACTATTATGCATATGAAAATGTTTGCATTACTTTTCCTCAATTCCTCAATTATGCCAATATAAGACTTGTCTCATAAATTCAAATTCAGAATTATAAACTTTTTGTCACAATTTCTACTTATGTCATAACTTATATCAGTAGACTGAATGTTTTTAGATTATTTTTATATTGTTCTAATAATTAAACATAAAACATAGAATTTAACTAGTATATCATATTCCATCTAAAACTATTTTTAAAAGTGTTTATTATTATTATTTTAGGATTATTTAGATTATTATCTTATTTTTATATCATTCTAATAATTAAACATAAAACATTAAGAAATTATAAAACATTAAAACTATTATGGATATGAGTATTTTTGCATTAGTTTTCAGTTCCCTAATTATGCCAATATAAGACTTGTCTCATAAATTCGAACTTTTTATCTAATAATTCACATGAAATAATTTTTTATAACTTATAATTATAAAAAAAGTTTAACTTTTTGTCATAATTTCTACTAATGTCATAACTTATTCCATGAGACTGAATATTTGTGACTTATGTTATCATTTTGACTTGTCGGCATTTTTTGTTGTAATTATAATTATTATCTCAATAATAAAAATTATAATGTATCTCAATACTTTATCTAATAATCATGACTTTTATGTCAATTATAATGTATCTTAATGCTTTATCTAACAATGATTACTTTTCATGTAATAATTTTCTCATGAAACGGAATATTTTTGACTTTTTTGTCGTAATTTACTTTTTATGTCGTAGTTATAATGCATCTCAATGGTTTATCAAATAATGATGACTTTTTATGTCATCGTTTCGGCTTGTCGATTGTTTCATTAAATCACAGTTGCGAGTCATAAAGTCAGAATAGTGAGATTCAAACTCGTGATTGTAAGAAAATTGTCTTTTTTTTGTGTGTTTTTTCAGAATTGGACTCACAGGTCTGAGAAAAGAAGCCAGAATTGCAGGTTTATGTCTTATATGATAACAGAAATATTGAACCCTCTTTTTCTCTGTCAAACGAACACATGCAGAAAAAGCGCAGAAGCAGGCGCCTGGTTTTGTGGAGAAGCTGCAGAACACAGGCATCGCTGAGGGCTCCTCGGTGCGTCTGGAGTGCAGAGTCGTGGGGATGCAACAGCCGCTCATCTACTGGAAGAAAGACAACGACACCATCTCTCACTCAGTGGACAGAGTCAGGTGAGCCATGAAGCCAGAGACTTCAACACTGGGACAGTTTATATCATGCATTTATGAAGTTCACATTCTGTGTCTCTGTTATCCCAGCATGCATCAGGACACCACAGGTTATGTTTGTCTAATGATTCAACCGACCAGGAAGGAAGATGCTGGCTGGTACACCGTCTCTGCAAAGAATGAGGCAGGGATTGTATCATGTACAGCCAGACTAGACATATATGGTGAGTCAGTCATATCTTTTAATATTTCAGCACTATAAATCGTTACCCTTAACTAGGTGGTGAGAAATTTAAAGAGACCTAAATTAAACTCCATCTAAAATTATTTTAAAAGTGTTGTATTTTTCAATTATTTTTATATTATTGTATTTTATATTATTTTTATATTATTCTAATAATTAACATAAAACATTAAAATAAGCTAGTAAATCATACTCCATCTGAAACTATTTTAAAAGTATTTTGTATTATTATTTTTATATTATTATATTTTAGATTATTATTATATTATTTTTATATTTTTCTAAAAATATTATATATAGAAATTATTTTAGGATTATTTTTATATTATTATATTGTATATTATTTTTATATTGTTCTAATAATTAAACATAAAACATTAAATTAAACTAGTATATCATACTCCATCTAAAACTATTTTAAAAGTGTTTTATTTAAATTATTTTAGGATTATTTTTATATTATTATATTTTATATTATTTTTATATTGTTCTAATAATTAAACATAAAACATTACATTAAACTAGTATATCATACTCCATCTGAAACTAATTTAAAGGTTTTTTTTTTTGTTATTATTATTTTTGGATTATTTTTATATTTTTGTATTTTAGATTATTATTATATTATTCTTATAATTAAACATAAAACATTAAATTTAACTAGTACTCCATCTAAAAATATTTTAAACATAATATTTCTCATTATTTTAACAAATTATTCTAATAATTACAAAATAAAAACTACTATATTATACTCCATATAAGACTGTTTTAAATTGAATTTTTATGATTATTTTTCTAATAATTAAATTAAATCCCACTACTACACCTAAATCTATTTTAAACATTTTTTTCTAATTATTTTAAGAAATAATTATAGTAATCAGACATTAAACCGCTATATTATACTTCATCCAAAACTACTTTTAACATAATTGTTCTAGTTATTTTAGACATAACTAAATATTGAAAAAAAAAAATCATATATATATATATATATATATATATATATATATATATACATACAGTGCATGTTTTTATGACCCTTATATACAGTATAAATATAGACATAACATTGTATTTTATAGACATAATGTTTGTATTTTAATCAATTAATTTTTCATACTGCAGTGCACTGCAAAAAGATGATAAATAAGATTTGTAAAAACAATTCTGAATATGCTCTCTCTCTTATGCAATTATATGACATTTAACCCCAAAATGCTAAAAGATGTAGTTCTGTCAACTATCTGACTACAAATATATAATACAGAAGATTTTCAGTAACAGATACTTCCAAACGTGTTGTTTTCTGCAGCTCAGTGGTATCAGCACGTTCATCCACCGATGAAGAAAACACAGCTCAGCAGGAGTCAATACCCTGCTCTCACAGGCCAGGGTCTGGATATAAAGTCAGCCTTTCCCTTGAGTGACAACGGCCTCGACATATCCTCTGCCTCCCAACCCGAGCGAGCGGCAGAAAGTGAGGAGCTGTAGACGCTCGCAGAAGAGCAAACAAGGATCTGATGTCTCTGTGTTCGTTTGTAGTTAAAATAAAACTGTTCTCGCCCTCAGATCCTCCGAGATTAGGATGAGTTTGTTTCTTCATCAGATTTGGAGAAATGTAGCATTGCATCACTGCAGTGAATGGGTGCCGTCAGAATGAGAGTCTCACAAGTAATCCACAGCACTCCAGTCCATCAGTGAACATCTGGAGAAGACAAAAGATGAAACAAATCCAGCATTAAGACGATTTTAACTCAAATACTAGTCCTCTATCCTTAACCCTTTCCCTGCAGTTGACGAGTTATCTCGTCTTTTAGAAGACAGCGCTTTCCCCGCCATTGATGAGATTTTACGGCTTTTCGTGTTTTCACTGTTATACACTTGGGGGCGCTATCACACATCTTCTGAACAAAAAAACGGAGAAACAGTGACTTCCCATGTAAACAGATGCATATGATAAATAATGCGATTCCTCAGCAATATAAATGAAAACTGCAAGATGATAACGAGTGAAATGTTGATCCAGGAAGTGGTGTATATCTGTGGAAGCTCTGGAGATGTTGATGGAAGCGATTTACAGGATTTATGCTTTGATAATCGTTCTGAATATTATCCAGATGTTAATTTTCTCACCTTTTTGCTCAGATCTATACATTTTTATGAAACCCACCTATGTTCAAGTGTTGTTAAAAAAGAATGCTTTAAGCATGAGTAAAACTGATTTTTTTTGTTGTTTTTTTTAAAGTTGAGGCTTTGATCTTTATTTTGATGTGTTGAATATTCACATATACATACAGCAAAATATAATGGAGTCCATCAAATTTGAGTGAAAATTATCAAAATCGCTGGCAGTGGCTTGCAACTTTTTTTCAAAAATGCTGGTGGGGAAAGAGTTAACACTTCTGGTCTGAATCAGGAGAGAAATCTGCACAGATCAAGCTCCGTTTCAAAAGCTCTAAACAAATATGTGTCTGGATTTTGATGTGAGAGACAACAGGAGATGCACTTTCTCACTCTGACTCTCATTCTGACGGCACCCATTCAAAGTGATGCAATGCTTAAGAAACAAACTCATCTATGTCTTGCATGACCTGATGGTGAGCACATTTTCAGTAAATGTTAAGTTAACGGCTGAACTATATCTCTAAGATGATTTGGTCGATGAGCTTCTGGTTGTTTTTCCTGACTGCATTTAAACATTTTTGCACATAAATTTTTCCTTTAATTATGATAAAATTTGTGCCATTTGAGGCATTATGCAATTGTGTTCTTGTCTGTTTGTTTTTTGTTTTTTTGCTGTTCTGCATTTTAATCTGGTATTTTTGCTGGACTGTGTATGTGAGCTCCTTATCAACTTCTGGTATTGTTTCATGCTTCGGTGTGATAAAGAAAGCACGAGAGATTCAGAAAGCCAGATTTAGATCAATGAGATTAACTTGACAAATGTCACACTGTCATCTGATCCTAAATGAAGCTGAAACTGATCAAATCTATTGATAATCTATTTAATAAAGTACTACAGAAGATTCCCTTGCGTTGCATCTGGAAGGAAAAAAAATAATTTTGTCTTCTTTATATAATGAATACTGCTGCTTCAGATAATTCTCTGTATAGCAATATAACAGAATCTTACATTAATAAGATTATATATAAATTGTGAAAGTTTACAAAGCCAATGTATTGTTATACAATCACTAGAATACAGAAATGCAAATACTTAATTTGTTGAAAATGTACAACAGTTGTTTTTCTTGAAAATAAAGTTATATTTATTCAAACAAAGACTGTGTCTCTTCTTCAATGTGTTGCATTGCTAACAAACAGCACATTTTATTATTATTATTATTATTATTATTATTACTAATCGCTGCTAAAGAAAAAAAAAACATCCTGAACTTTTAATACATTATTAAAAAAATGATAGAAATATTATTGGAATTCATTTGTATAGAAATACAGTATAAAATTTATAGCTAATCATTTATTTTTAAACTTAGATTTCATATTAAGAGTATTCATATTATTCTTCATCATCTAAACTGTATGGAAATATGATGTCTAATCAAAACAATAGAAAGCAAATATATATATGATTTACACATTAGAACAGTAATTTATTAATATTATTTATCATTATTATTATTAAGCAGCCTGAACTATGAATACATATTTTTGGAATACACTTAAAATTGCAACAGAGTATATAATCAAATAAATAATTAAATTTTAAATTCAGATTTCATATTAAGAGTCCCCTTCGTCACCTAAAGAACGGTTTTTTTCTTCTTTTTTATAGTTTTTTAATTATTTAGTAAAAATAAAAACATTAAAATACGTATTAATATTATAATGTTGTTGTTTTTGTTGTTTTCGGAGCTCAAAAAAATCAGTCTAAATAGGAACCAATGACACTTTCTGCTGCGTTCCAGTCGGACTTTTTTAACAGAAGGAGCGACAAAAGCGATCCAAGGAATTATTTCTATTTCGATTATAATTTGTTCTCAGTTTCTAAATAAATTACACAGATGGCTGATGAAGATGATGATTACATGTCTGACGCTTTCCTGAAGCAAATGTGAGTTTAAAACACGTGGTTTTTTTAAATACCATCCTCTCGCTGTCAGAATGATTGCTGTTTGCGCATAAGAGTAAAACAAACATCTTAACGTTACATGTTTATAAATGAGAGGATTGTGTGATTTAGGTTCGTCAGATTAATTATGATGTGAAGATATGCTCATCAGAACAAAATGCACCATGGTTTTAATTTAATGATTTTAAAATTAGTGTAAATCTAATCAGTTTCCACAAATAATTACAGAAACACAAGTGCATTGAGATTTTAAAGTATAAAGACTGAAATAGTACAATGGAAAACTGAATATTGTAGAGAAAACAAATGCAAATGTTTAATTTCAGACTACTGATTATCAATAAACATGCATCACATGAAATGCTCCTCGTTGTGTCTTACTGATGTTTTGATGCTTTTACACCGACACAGCCCAGATGTTCGTCCTGGTGTACCAATGGTGAAGCGTCAGAAAGAAGCCATGAAAAAAGAGGCTCTACATAAAGAGAAGAATGCACAGAACCGGCAGAAGAGCTACAGAGAGCAGGAGAGAGAGAGTCGAGAGAGCGCACTGCAGAGCTCCATCAGCAGCCAGAATAAAGGCTTCGCTTTACTGCAGAAGATGGGATATAAAGCAGGACAAGGCCTGGGAAAACAGGGTCAGACATTCAGACTCTTAAACGGACTGTTTCGTGTTCAAAAAAGACACACTGCTGTTATGTAAGATTTGTAATGTGTTTTAAATAAGCCTCTTTTGCTCATCGAGGCTGCATTTAATTGATTAAAAATACAGAAAAGGCTGTAAAAAAAATCTGAAATAATATTTCAATTTAAAATAATGGTTTTCTATTTAAATATGCGTTAAAATATAATTTATAATGCTGAATTTTCAGCATCATTACTCTTCCGTGACACATGATCTTCAGAAATCAGAATAATATGATTATTTGCTGCAGTTTTTTTTTTTGGAACCTGTGATACTTTTTTCAGGATTCTTTGATTAATAATAAAGTTAAAAGGAACAGGGTTTGTTTAGGATATAAATCTTTTCAAACGACATAAGTCTTTATTATCACTTTTTATCAATTTGACACGTGCTTGCTGGATAAAAGCATTCATTTCTTTCAACAAAAAGAAAAGAAAGAAAGAATCCTGAAAAAAGTATCACAATATTAAGCAGAAATTCTAATAATCAGAATACTAGAATGATTTCTGAAGATCATGTGACACTGAAGACTGTTGGAATTCAGCTTTGCATCACAGAAATAAATTAAATCTTAAAGTTTATTAACATAGAAAACCATTATTTTAAAAAGCAATAATATTTCACATTTTTTACAGTTGTTTCTGTATTTCTGTTTAAATAAACACAGCCTTGATGAGCAGAAGAGACTTCGTGAAACACATTACAATCAGTGTAATATAGTTTTGTGTGTATTAATAAATGTTCTGTTCTGATGCTGCAGGTGCTGGACGCGTTGAGCCTGTTCCTCTGAATATCAAAACAGGTTCTTTTCTGATTCTTCATAGCAAGTGTTGATTATATAAGAGCGTGCTCAGAAAGGCTGATATGTGTCCCTGCTCTTGTCAGACAGAGGCGGCATTGGAATGGAAGAACTCAAGAAGAGGAAAGCAGACGAGGAGCTCCAGAACTACAGGAGAAAAGTGCAAATGAAGCAACAGGGAGAAAAGAAATCAATAGAGGATTTTAGGTATGACATCAAATCAAGCTGATGCTTTTAATCCTATAGAGCTACAGTATCATATTTAACATGCAAAGCCTCGATCTACTGTCACACACAATTTAATACATGCCACACAGCAGACTCTTTTAGCATGTAATCAGATTCCAAAAATCAAGGACTCATGATTAGAGTATATTAGATCTTATAATGCATGTGTATGAGTAACAGGTTTGTTACAGAGTGCGTAAGAGAACTGAAAGAGAGGAGCGTCAAACGCAGGGCGACCTGAGGAAGAGCCAGCGGGCCTGTGAGCAGCTCGACAGCCAGAAGGTCAGAAAGACTCGTTTTAAGGGTTAAATCTTAATTTGAAAATATTTGCATGAACGAAACTGAGGCTTCTCCGCATTTCATGTAACTAAAACAGAGCGGGCATACTCACCATGCACTATAATTATTTTAAGGGCATCACTGTTCCCAGAGACAGCTGGTACTGGCCTGAAGCATTGAAAGAGGAAGAGGAGGAGCTTCTGGAGGAGGAGGAGACCAAAGCAGAAGGAAGTGACGAGGAGGAGGAACTCACAGTGAGTTCATGGCACTCTCACTGCTCATAAAACTCTTTGAAAGTGTTTTTATTTGTCCTGTTGTTTTTTATGTTTGAGCTCGACGGATGCATTCCACAGTACAATTATTGCGTAAATTGTCAAATTCATTTTTTTTATTAATATATATATTTCTCTAAATAATGTGAATTGCAATATATAATTTTATTATATATACTGCCGGTCAAAAGTTTGGGATCAGGAAGATATGTGATGTTTTTTAAAAGTATCTTCTGCTCATCAAGGCTGCATTTATTTGATCAATAATACAGCAAAAACAGTAATATTGTGAAATAATATTGGAATTTAAAATAATGGTTTTCTATTTTAATATATTTTAAACTGGAATTTATTTCTGTGATGCTCCGCTGTATTTTCAGCATCATTCCTCCAGTCTTCACATGATCTTCAGAAATCAGAATAATATGAGGATTTCTTATCAGAATATTAGAATGAATATGCTGATAATAAATCTAAAATAGAATACTAAAATAGAATTCTAAAAAAAATCAGGATCAGAAAAATAGAATTAAAAAGAATTGTGATTCTTATCAGTGTTGAAAACCATTTTGCTGCTTTTATTTATTATATCACAAAAGTTTTAGAACTTTTTTCAGGATTCTTTGATGAATAAAAATTTAAAAAGAACAGCATTTATTCAAAATAGAAATCTAATCTAATCTTTCTTTTTGAAAGAAATGCTTTTACTCCGCAAGAATGTGTTAAATTAATAAAGTGATAATAAAGACTTATATTGTTAGAAGAAAAAAAAACTTTTTTTAGATAAACACTGTTCTCTTTAACTTAACCATCAAATAATCCTGAAAAAAATATCAGAAGTTCCAAAAAAAAAAAAAAAGCAAGCATCCCAACTGTTTCCAAAATCGATAAGAAATCCTCATATTATTCTGATTTCTGAAGATCATGTGACTCTGAAGACTGGAGGAATGATGCTGAAAATACAGCTGAGCATCACAGAAATAAATTACAGTATAAAGTATATTAAAATAGAAAATGGCTATTTTAAATGATGATAATATTTTCCAATATTACTGTTTTTACTGTATTTTTGGTCAAATAAATAGAGCCTTGATGACCAGAAGAAAACGGTTGTGTGTGTGTATATATAAATTGTACTTCTTTATTCATGGGAAGTGCCCTATGTGGGCCTCTGTGTATTAAAATGATTAAACTTGATTTGTATTATTATTTTGAAGCACTGTTATGTCGTTGTCTTTTCTTCCTAGCCTTTAGACAAGCTGCAGTTTCTCACCTCGTATCTGCGAGGAGCTCATTTCTACTGTATTTGGTGTGGAACGGCTTATAATGGTGAGAAGTGTTTATAACTGTAATAACTGTAATAAGCTGTTTATAACTGTTATAACTGTAATAAGTGTTTATAAGTGTAATAACTGTTTGAGCAGATACATGAATTATAAATCAACTAAAACCATTCTCATCTCCCAGATGAGGAGGATCTGGGCTCTAACTGTCCTGGTGACACGGCAGCAGACCACGACGACTAGAACAACCTGGAATAATATGCAGCACTTGTTTTTAATTTGCTTTTGATGTTTTTTTTTTCTTTTTTGCATGTCTGTGTTCAATGTTTATGTGCTCTTATTCATCTATTAAATGCTGCACCGATATTTTGATTATAATTGTGTGTATGAATGTGTTATAACCACGATGCATCACTTCTGCGTAACTGAATCTCAACCAATCACAAATGTGATTGTTATTCATTTCAATACTTTTTATTAATTATTTCATAGTGGTGTGGAGTGGACTGTTACAATACTGTTTTATTTGTAGATTAATTATAATCACTTTCTCCAGTTAGCCTAAAATACTTGTCGTAAAAAAAATTATGTGGTTTATTATAGTTAGGTTTGTTTTTATAGTATAGTTTTAATTACACATGGGAAATTAATTAATTAATTATTTTACGTATTTACATTATCGTACCTGGTAACTGATTTCTGAATCTAATGATTTAAAATAAATTTAATTTGTCTCCTGCACTTAAAAAAAAGGTTATTTTCAGGTGGGCGGGGTTTATCAACACGCGTGACTTTTGATTGGTCAATCCGATGTCTGGTCGGATTCCGGAAATCGAAACTTAATCGATCTAAATAATACGAAGAAATGAAAGTAAACTCGTGTCTGTGGTAGACGAGTGTTAGCACAGTGTAAAGGTTTTAAAATCACGTTGATGCGTCTTTTAGTGCTCGTCCGCTGAAGATATGACGCTCTGCGTGGCGCTGACGTGCTGACGCACGTAAACTTCTGCCGCTGTCTGTTATTTTAGCTTCTGTTTTTTTTTAATCCATGCAATGGAGTCTCTGTCCGGGAATTACGTTTCTCAGCTGAACGAGTACCAGCAGAAGACTCAGTGCACCGTGGAGTATGAGGAGGGATCCACAGATGGACCGAGTCACAACAAAACGTTTGCAACTCTAATGCATTCATTCTAGATGTGCTGTAGAATTGAGTCTGAGAATGCAATGAACTCTTCAAATCATTGTTGTGTTGTCAGGTTCACTATGAGGGCTATTGTGAATGGACAGCGCTATTCTGAGGGCACTGGGAAAACCAAGAAAGAGGCAAAACAAAACGCAGCCAAGATCGCGCTTAATGCCATAAAAACCTCTCAAAATACTGAACCTGTGAGTGTTCAAATATTAAATAAGTTAAGATCTATAATGCATTGCATTAAAGTGCATTGCTCACTTTTAGTGCATGGAACCTTATTGTTACCAAATTTCATCTTCATTTTCTTATGATTATGCTCTAGATAGAATCTACATCATGTTTTTTAATGTATTGAATGTATGTCTCTAACTGCAGACTACGTCATCATCTGTTCAAAACTCTCCCAACACTATGACCGTGTCTCAGAGGAATTATATTTGCTGGCTTAATGAATATTCACAGAAGAGTAAGTTATTTTTCAAGGCTCAGGAATCCACTAAAATGGATCTAGGAAGCACTCAGTGAGTATTTAAAGGTTTGCACACATGCCTGTTCTTCTGATTTACAAAGTCCTGCTGAGAAAAGATAAAAAAGTACAGGACCTTTTAAATAAAAATATAAGCGAACTGCAAAATAAAGTCCAGTTCCTAGCAGGAAATACCACTGGGTTCTCTCTGATCTCTTGTAGTTTGTGTACGTATGTCTGTAAGTATGTTTGCGGGGAGAGAGAGTTTCCTGAAGCTTATGGAAAAAATAAGAAGGACGCCAAAGAAGCAGCGGCAACCCGTGTTTACGAAGAGCTGAACAAAACAGAGGTAACACAGCAGTTATCAGTATGCCTTGGACTGTCTAATGCTCAAATCTATTTATTTATTCATTTTTTGGCATTTAAGGTCTTCGATGACAACAGCAATAAAGCACAGAAGTCCGAGGTTGTGTCTTGTAGGTAAATGCTAAAAAACATCATCAATCTTATATTTGAAAATATCAGAAATATCTGAGATCAGGATGAGTTTGTGTCTTCATCAGATTTGGAGAAATGTAGCATTGCATCACTTGCTCTGCAGTGAATGGGTGCCGTCAGAATGAGAGCAGATAAAAACATCACAATAATCCACAGAACTTTAGTCCATCAGTTAACATCTGGAGAAGACAAAAGATAAAACAAATCCAGCATTAAGATGTTTTTAACTCAAGTGCATTGAGTCTATGATTCATAATAACACTTCCTCCACATCAAAATCCAGCCACACATTTGTTTAGAGCTGTTTAAATAGTGCAGATTTCTCTCCTGATTCAGACCAGAACACTTTTTCACTGGAGGAAGTGTTATTATGGATTATAGACTCTATGTATTTGAGTTAAAAACATCTTAATGCTGAATTAGTTTCAGATTTTGTGTTCTCCAGATGTTCAGTGATGGACTAAAGTGCTGTGGATTATTGCGATGTTTTTATCTGCTCTCATTCTGACGGCACCCATTCACTGCAGAACAAATGATGCAATGATACATTTCTACAAATTTGGCTGAACTGTTCCTTTAATAGGTTCTTTTACTACACTGTATATTCTGCACATGTCAAGTTGTTAAATTTGACATCTTGTCTTTTGTATTTATGTGCTAGCCAGGAGTGCGTCAGCTTGAGTTTTGCTGATGAATCTCGAAGCGTCACGCCTGACAGCAACTACATAGCAATTCTCAATAACTACTGCCAGAAACATAATCGTGTGTTTGATTTCAAATTAGTGGAGAAGCGAGGCCCTCCTCACAACCCAGAGTGAGTCTTGAACACGCCATAACTCTGCAGATTGGTTCGAGTTATATATATATATATATATATCTGAAATCTTATGTTTCAGGTTTGTATATAAGGTTGTCATGAAAGGGAAGGAATATCCTGAAGGACAAGGAAAGAGCTCAAAAGAGGCGAAGCAACATGCTGCTCAGCGCGCTTGGAGTGAAATTAATGAGCATTCTGGATGGACCACACAGGCAGGACGCTTCAGGAATACAGCTTTGTTTATGATCTAGATGTTAACCATGTCATGCTTATTAATGCACATGCATGTTTGTAATTAACAGAGTTCTGAAGATGACAGCTCTTCACAAACTCAAGAGACATCGTAAGCTGAACATTATAACAATGCATCGTTGTATCATTATCTTTTACATGCATGCTGTGCATAAAAAGATGCATTGACATTTACAGTTGATCTGTTTTATAGTAAATCTCAGGATGCATTACACTCCTCAAGAAGCTCGTCTGAAACTCCCAGCTCAAGTTCTTCCGTTGTCTTCAAAGACTCATCTGCGGTCAGTTCTCCTGTGGTCATAAGTCCTGTAAGTCTGTGTTATTGGTAGCGTTTGCATTTTTTGACATTTTTGAAATATTCACAGATTTCAAAGGCTATATTAGAGGCTGTTTATTACATAAAACATAAACATATTTTAGCATATTATATATATATTTCAACTTTATTATATATATGTGTGTGTGTGTGTGAACTTATGAAATTGATTTGTGCTGCAGAGTGCGAGTCCACTGAATGTGAAGCCGAAAATAAAGTAAGCTTTTACAGTTGTTACATTTTTAGAACTTTTTTTTTTAAATTAATGACACAAAGTAACATTCTGCTTTTTCTTTCTTTTAGATTAGCACCAAATTTTAATCTGTCACCAAATGGTCTGGCCAGGAGTAAAGAGGTATTCCAACAATATTTACCAGCGATGGGGAAGGAAATGAGTATAAAATAGTGTTAGCTGAACTGTGAAATAAAACAAAGTGAAGTTTTCTGTGATGAATAAAAAAAATGCAAAGAAATTAGATTATTATGTATGTGAAGTTTGGGATATGTATGTTGTTCTTTATAATGAGTATCCTCCATAAAGTAATGGTTGCAAAATTAATAGATAAGTAAAAATAAAAAAATGCAAAGGATAGTAAAGATAATTTCTGCTACGTAAGAATAAAATCATGCTTTAGTAAATCATAAAAATTACAATTTAAAATGTTCAGATAAAAAGTCATAATTACTAGATAAAGCCAATATTATGAGGCAAATTTATGGCAAAAAAAATATGAAAAAAAAATGTTATTTTTGTCATAATAATGACTTTTCATGTCATAATTTTACCTTTTTAATACAATAATAGTATCAACATTTTATCTTATAATTATAGCTTTTATGTCATTATCAGGATTTGTCAAAGCATTTTTTTTATCTGGCAGAAATTAGCTTCTATAAAAATAAATTCTAAGTTTAATAAAAAAAAAATATATATATATTATATTTATATAAAAAAAACAGTTCCAATATTCTCCAAAAGCAAAAAAAAAATTTTTTTTTAATTTTTTCCTTTTCTCTGGAATTTTCTTCTAATATTTCCACAGGTTGGTCCTAACATGAACACACAAAACCCAGCGAAGCCATCTGGAGGACAAACGTCAAACCAAGCTCCAAAGTCGAGGTAAATCATAACCGGTTGACTTTGAGTTTTGAAAAGCTTTAGAAATCATTGTTTTAAAGCAGTTATGTTCATCTTTGTAGGTTTTTAGAAGACTTTGACTCAATAAATCCAATTGGCAAAGGTGGCTTCGGCCGTGTTTTCAAGGCTAGACGAGTACTTGAGAGCACATATTATGCTGTGAAGATAGTGAAGAGCACAAAGTAAGTCAATTAGGTTGTCTTTGTTTTAAATAATTAATGTAATTTGTGTCTTATAGGTTACATCATCCTAATACCTGCAATGTTAGGCTTCGCATTGATGTCTAAAAAAGCTATCTAGGCCAAAAGCTAACTAGGTCTAAAGCGCAATGTCATAACATGTTCTGTATTTCCATAGAAAAGCTCGTCGTGAGGTCGCAGCTCTGGCTAAGTTTAATAACGCTAACATCGTCCGCTACTACACATCTTGGGTGGAGGACATGGCGTACAGACACGAGTCTTCAGAGAGCTACAGCCTCTCAGAGTAATTCACCCAAAGCAAGTCTTTCTGGAACAAGCTGCAGTCTCCAGCTGTAACGTGTGTATTTGTGTCTGTTGGCTTTAGTTCTGGCAGTGACCCGGGAATAAAGTTCCTCTACATTCAGATGGAGTTTTGTGAGGGAGACACGCTTCGTGCCTGGATTGATGAAAGAAACTCTTCAGATGTTCGTGACCCAGAGAGGAGGACGGAGGCGGCGCAGATAAACAGACAGGTGTTGGAGGCTGTGGAGTACATTCACTCCAAGGGATTGATCCACAGAGACCTGAAGGTGGGTATTGACCACACCCCATGGGTGTTAAGGGGCCATTTTAGGAGGGGGTGGCAGAGCTTTTATAAAGGATATCTCTTTGGGTTTAAGATTTTAGTCTTTGCAACTTTACAGATCTTCTTCATTCACCAAGAGTTTGTAACACTCCAGAGAGAAAGGAACAATTGAAATCGCATCATATGACCCCTTTAAACTTTAGAACATTTTTGTTGTGTGCTTTTATTTTTTTACATTTTTATTTATTTGTTATTTTAGTACTTCAAGTTGAATAAAAAAAAAAGATAATTAGAAAGGTTAATCTAAAATCTGAGCTAAAATGGAAGTATATTTGTAGCAAAAATATATTGTATGGGTCAAAATTATCGATTTTTCTTTCATATCAAACCTTACTTTAAAGGTGATTTTCTTACAACCCGAATTCCGGAAAAGTTGGGATGTTTTTTAAATTTTAATAAAATGAAAACTAAAGGAATTTCAAATCACATGAGCCAATATTTTATTCACAATAGAACATAGATAACGTAGCAAATGTTTAAACTGTTTTATCCACTTAATTAGCTCATTTAAAATTTAATGCCTGCTACAGGTCTCAAAAAAGTTGGCACGGGGGCAACAAATGGCTAAAAAAGCAAGCAGTTTTGAAAAGATTCAGCTGGGAGAACATCTAGTGATTAATTAAGTTAATTGATATCAGGTCTGTAACATGATTAGCTATAAAAGCTTTGTCTTAGAGAAGCAGAGTCTCTCAGAAGTAAAGATGGGCAGAGGCTCTCCAATCTGTGAAAGACTGCGTAAAAAAATTGTGGAAAACAATGTTCCTCAACGTCAAATTGCAAAGGCTTTGCAAATCTCATCATCTACAGTGCATAACATCATCAAAAGATTCAGAGAAACTGGAGAAATCTCTGTGCGTAAGGGACAAGGCCGGAGACCTTTATTGGATGCCCGTGGTCTTCGGGCTCTCAGACGACACTGCATCACTCATCGGCATGATTGTGTCAATGACATTACTAAATGGGCCCAGGAATACTTTCAGAAACCACTGTCGGTAAACACAATCCGCCGTGCCATCAGCAGATGCCAACTAAAGCTCTATCTTGAAAAATGGATGCCATATGTGAACATGGTCCAGAAGCACCGTCGTGTCCTGTGGGCCAAGGCTCATTTAAAATGGACTATTTCAAAGTGGAATAGTGTTTTATGGTCAGACGAGTCCAAATTTGACATTCTTGTTGGAAATCACGGACGCCGTGTCCTCCGGGCTAAAGAGGAGGGAGACCTTCCAGCATGTTATCAGCGTTCAGTTCAAAAGCCAGCATCTCTGATGGTATGGGGGTGCATAAGTGCATACGGTATGGGCAGCTTGCATGTTTTGGAAGGCTCTGTGAATGCTGAAAGGTATATAAAGGTTTTAGAGCAACGTATGCTTCCCTCCAAACAACGTCTATTTCAGGGAAGGCCTTGTTTATTTCAGCAGGACAATGCAAAACCACATACTGCAGCTATAACAACAGCATGGCTTCGTCGTAGAAGAGTCCGGGTGCTAACCTGGCCTGCCTGCAGTCCAGATCTTTCACCTATAGAGAACATTTGGCGCATCATTAAACGAAAAATACGTCAAAGACGACCACGAACTCTTCAGCAGCTGGAAATCTATATAAGGCAAGAATGGGACCAAATTCCAACAGCAAAACTCCAGCAACTCATAGCCTCAATGCCCAGACGTCTTCAAACTGTTTTGAAAAGAAAAGGAGATGCTACACCATGGTAAACATGCCCCGTCCCAACTATTTTGAGACCTGTAGCAGAAATCAAAATTGAAATGAGCTCATTTTGTGCATAAAATTGTAAACTTTCTCAGTTTAAACATTTGCTATGTTATCTATGTTCTATTGTGAATAAAATATTGGCTCATGTGATTTGAAAGTCTTTTAGTTTTCATTTTATTAAAATTTAAAAAACGTCCCAACTTTTCCGGAATTCGGGTTGTAATATATAGAATTTTATTTATTTATTTTCAGATTCCAGATTTTCAAATAGTATCTCAGACAAATATTGTCCTCCTAACAAACCATACATCGATGGGAAGATTATTTATCATCTATTGTATAAATCTAAATCTAGAAAAAAATTACCCTTATGACTAGTTTTGTGGTCCAAGGGTCAAATATATATAATTTTATTTCAGTTAACACTTATTTATATATATATATATATATATATATATATATATATACAAAATGTTATTTATTTCAGTTAGATTCTATTTGTTTTAGTTAATGATAATAACCCTGAATTGAAAAGGAATTTCTTTTCTTCTGATTGCCATTCTCTGTTCCTTTGTTTCAGCCGTTGAACATAATGTTCAGCAGCGAGGGAAGAGTTAAGGTTGGGGACTTCGGCCTCGTGACCACAGCAGAAAATAATAATGATGAGCATCTGCTGGTACGGACGAAAAGGACAGGAACCCGTATTTACATGAGCCCAGAACAGGTGAGTCAGGAGATGTATGTTAAAATCAACACAAAATAGTGTTCACAACCCATTTTACTTTACTGTAATATTGCATATTTGATTTAAATTGGAATGTTCATGCACTTAAATGAATCATGCACTAAAATGAATAATGAATTGCGCACAAAAATGAATCGCACAAAAAATTTAATCATGCACAATAATGAATACTGCACAATAATGAATACTGCACAAAAAATGAATCATGCACAATAATGAATTGCGCACCAAAATGAATCATGCACAATATTGAATCACACACAAAATTGAATAATGCACAATAATGAATCATGCACAATAATGAATCATGCACAAAATTGAATCATGCACAGTAATGAATCATGAACAATAATGAATCATGCACAAAATTGAATCGTGCACAGTAATGAATCATGAACAATAATGAATCATGCACAAAATTGAATCATGCACAATAATGAATCATGCACAAAATTGAATCATGCACAATAATGAATTATGAACAATAATGAATCATGCACAAAAATGAATCATGCACAGTAAGATTATAAGGAATATGCATTTACACAGTAAATAAGAATCTATGTGACTGAATGCATTATGAGATTGTAAAATAAGTGTGTTTCTATGTGAGTGTAATGCTGAAAATGTCATTGTTCTAATCTGAATATTTAGGCGACTCAAACATCGTATGACAGAAAGGTGGATATATACGCTCTGGGTCTCATTTATTTTGAGCTCATCTGGAATCTCGTCAGAGATGAAAGGAAAAAGGTTTGAAATATCTTTGTGTACTTTATATAATAATACCATCTATGTATTCATCTTGAATATGAAATGTAATCTGCATGTATGTGTCTGATGGGTTACAGTACACTACAGAGAAAGAGGATGTTTGTTGTTTTCTTGTACAAACATCTAAACAGTCTCAAGTCAAGATACATTTACTTGTGAACCAGAATAACAATTAAATACTAAAATGTTATTATTTGAAAATTGAAATTAGGTGATTTTATGCTTAAACCAGGAGAAAAAAAATATAAAAAAAGGTAATTAAGGGAAAACAAGATTTTATTAATATAATAATATATGAATTAATTATTATTATTTTTAGCAAAAAAAACAACAAGATTTTAAATTTTTTCATAAAACAAGACTTAATATCTTATTTTGCTTCTTAAGTAAAAGTATCTATATTCTAGAATCTTTAGACATTTGTGATAGAAAACAGAACAAAAAAATACTGAGTATCAAAAATATTTTTTTGCATTGTATAAATAATGTTTTTTTTTTACTTTTTGACTGACTTTTAGATTTGGGATGATATAAGAAGTAGGGATTTCCCACTACAGTTCTCCAAGAAATATAGCTTTGAGGTGAGTGTAATTTCATGATAGAAGATTTTCTTCCGTGCAATTGCTACCATAGGCATATCAATGTGTTATTTAACATATTACCCTGCTATAATCAGTTAGTCAAAGCTGACATGACATCTAACATGCTGTCTCATGAAACAGCACAAACTCATAGGCCGGATGTTGAATCCCAGTCCTGAAAAGAGACCAGACGCCTCTGAGCTGATCAGACAGATGGATGGATATACTAACATCCTGAATGCAGATAAAGACAACAGGACGATTTAATAAGAACTCATCTCTTATATGCATTTATAATAATAGCAGTTGCTTATACTGAAACATTTGAGGTGAAGCATTTAGCAGATGCTTCTTGCAAAAAGGTTCAAATGGCAAGTGTGCAATTCTAAAACTATGAGGGGGATGTCGATGTAAAAAAAAAAAAAAGACAATTTTGTCATCATTTACTCATCCTTATGCCGTTCTTCTGTGGAAAATGTGTAGGAGAATGTCTGCTGTGTTCTGTATAGCACAAAAGGAAGAAAAACTGAAGTGCAAAAAAGTATAAGTCCGTTTACCTTGTGCCTAACATTTCTCTGTGATCATGCTGTTGTGTTACTGTAATTCAGTCTGTACGTTTGCATGAATTAATTCCCTTTGGAACAGAAGTTGAATCCATTTGATGTGTCTTATTGTAAAACTGTCTGTATTGCAAAATTTTCTGCAATAATAAATCATGGGGCTTTTAACCGTGTCTGCCTTGACTATTGTCAAGATTTTCAAAATGGTACAGTAACATACAATGTGATGCCTCTTTAAATTCGCATTTAACTCCTTTCACAGTACATTCACAGAAAATGCATGTTTTTATTTTACAATACCACAATAGTCATTTATGAGATGACACCAGAAAGTACATTTGGAAGATGCTACTAAAATTTACACACACACACACACACACACATATATATATATATATATATATATATATAATATGCATTCAAGCTAAATGAATGTGCTTTTAAAGAAATGACAACATGAGCATTTCGTATAATCATCCAGAGTTGATGTTCATAAGTCTTTGGTGGGGTAGATGTCATCTTTAAGGGTCATCTGAAGTCTTCATGAGAGGCTGGATCCAAGCTGGAGCTGCCTTTATATTCTTACAGTAATTATCACTTATATATTTGTGTTATTTAGCTAGCATACATAAAAAAAAGTTTATTACTAATTTCTAAAAATAGACACAGTTGTTTGCTTTTTCAAATAGTTTTATTCTGAAAACAGCCTCAAAAATAACAGTCCCTTAAAAAAACTGAAAAATAAAAAAAAATCTCGCACATTTCCTAAATTTAGCGTGAACAAGAGAATCTAGAAACGCGGAAGTAACGCGGTTTTTAAGGTGGAACGGATCGCGTCAATAAGAAACTGGATACATTGTATTCGAATTTTTACTTAAGGCTATGGATGTGTGCTACAATGTATTATTCCATTCTTCTGTAGGCATAATGGTGTGTTGTCTATGTTAAGTTACGTAATAAAAGTTATGACAGTGACGATTCGAAACCTAGAGCTGGGCGTGTTATTATTAACCTAAATGTCGTGAAGTTTACCGCTGAGGAGAGCGAGAGTGAAACGAAACCAAATTAATACGAGTCCGACGGTGAACTGAGATTTTTGGTCTCTAGACCTACTAGAGAAGGTAGAAGACAACAATCTGACAGCATCTGCATTAAAAACATTTCGGACAGAAGCAAAATGTCTGAAGACAGTGAAATAGAGAAACAGATCTGTGACGTCTTGAGGCGAAACGGCAAAAGCAACGCGTTGAAAATTGCGAAAGAAATCAAACTTGATAAACCCATCGTGAACAAACATCTGTACAACCTAGAGAGATCAAAACATGTGGTCAAAACTGACGAACTGCCTCCAGTTTGGGATCTTCTGGAGAAGAAGAAAGAGATCAAACAGACACTCAAACCAGAGCAAAAGCCTCAGAAGACAAGTGAGGAGAAACATGTGGAGGATCTGCTGAGATCAGGAGCTTTAAAAGCCAGTCACATCGCCAGAGACCTGCGACAGTCAACACAAACCATCAACAAACAGCTGTACAGTATGATGCAGAAGGGAAGAGTCCAGAAATGTAGCGTAAGCAACTTGTGGAGTCTGAATGAGGAGTGGAGCGAGGAAAGTTCCAGCCAAGAGAGGTTTGTGCTGTTTATTTTTTATTAAAAACACTTACAACTGTGATTTATTACAACTGTGACTTTGCATTTGGTGTGGCAGTGTTGGATAATGCAGGTGCATCTCAATACATTAGAATGCTGTGGAAAATGTATTCATTTATTTCAGTAATTCAACTAAAATTGTGAAACTCGTGTATTAAATAAATTCAGTGCACACAGGCTGAAGTAGTATAAGTCTTTTGTTCTTTTAATTGTGATGATTTTGGCTCACATTTAACAAAAACCCACCATCTCAACAAATTAGAATACTTCATTAGACCAATTTTTTTTTTAAAACACGTTTTTTTATTTAACTGTTGGCCTTCTGAAAAGCATGTTCATTTACTGTACATGTACTCAGTACTTGGTAGGGGCTCCTTTTGCTTTAATTACTGCCTCAATTCAGCGTGTCATGGAGGTGATCAGTTTGTGGCACTGCTGAGGTGGTCTGGAAGCCCAGGTTTCTTTGACAGCGGCATTCAGCTCATCTGCATTGTTTGGTCTCTTGTTTCTCATCTTCCTCTTGACGATAGCTCATAGATTCTCTCAGCATCTGTGAAGATGAAATCAGCATCTTCAAAAAGCTGGTCAGCAGAAGGAAGCATGAAGTGCTCCAAGATTTCTTGTTAAACGTGTGCAGTGACTTTGGTTTTCAAAAAACACAATGGACCAACACCAGCAGATGACATTGCACCCAAATCATCACAGACTGTGGAAACTTAACACTGGACTTCAAGCAATTTGGGCTATGAGCTTCTCCACCCTTCCTCCAGACTCTAGGAGCATGGTTTCCAAATGAAACACAAAACTTGCTCTCACCTGAAAAGAGGACTTTGGTCCACTGGGCAACAGTCCAGTTCTTCTTCTTCTTAGCCCAGGTAAGATGCCTCTGACGTTGTCTGTGGTTCAGTAAATCTCTTGACACGTCTGTGTGTGGTGGATCTTGATGCCTTGACCCCAGCCTCAGTCCATTGCTTGCAGTTTTCTTGGTTGGTTGTGCATCTTTTTCTTCCACACTTTTTCCTTCCACTCAACTTTCTGTTAACATGCTTGGATACAGCACTCTGTGAACAGCCAGCTTCTTTGGCAATGAATGTTTGTGTCTTCCCCTCCTTGTGAAGGGTGTCAATGATTGTCTTCTGGACAACTGTCAGATCAGCAGTCTTCCCCATGATTGTGTAGCCTAGTGAACCAAACTGAGAGACCATTTTGAAGGCTCGGGAAACCTTTGCAGGTGTTTTGAGTTGATTAGAGAGTATGACTCCTAACCCTAGGGTTGTGGGTTCGAGTCCGGGGCTGGCAATACCACGACTTGGGTGCCCTTGAGCAAGGCACCGAACCCGGGCGCCGCAGTGTAAATGGCTGCCCACTGCTCCGGGTGTGTGTGTATGTGTGTGTTCACTGCTGTGTGTGTGCACTTTGGATGGGTTAAATGCAGAGCATGAATTCTGAGTATGGGTCACTATACTTGGCTGAATGTCACGTCACTTTCACTTTTTTTCTTCACTTTTTGAATATGAGCCAAAATCATCACAATTAAAAGAACCAAAGACTTAAACTACTTCAGTCTGTGTGCATTGAATTTATTTAATACACAAGTTTCACAATTTGAGTTGAATTACTGAAATAAAAGAACTTTTCCACAACATTCAAATTTATTTAGAAGATGCACCTGTAATTTAAAATTACTTATTGATTAGTACATTTTCTTGTTTATCAGTGATTCATGTCTACAAGACAGTAAACCAGGCTCACATTCAGAGTAAGTAAACCAAACATGACTTTAGCATCTAACTTTAATTCTTCAAGGAAGAAATTAATGTTAGGTTTATACTGATAAAACATAATGAACATACAATTATTTTTTGCTGTATGTTAAATGTTTTACATGAATGCGTCATTTATAGGTTATTTGAAATGATCACAGAGCTTGGTGATGGAGGCTATGGTTGCGTTTATAAAGTGAAACATAAAATTGATGGCAAAATCTATGCTTTGAAGAAGGTCATCTTAACCAGGTAAGTTTATACATTACATTTTTGGAAGAAAAGATTTCATCCTCATGTCAGAGAAAAAAGTTTGTTTATTATTTAATTATTATTATTATTATTATTAATTTTTTTAGGAAAGCTGATTCTGAGGTGAAGGCACTGGCCCAACTGGATCACCCAAACATAGTGCGTTACATTACATCTTGGCCTGGTCCTGACATCTGGACATCAAACCAGCAAAGAAACCAAGTGTCTACGTAAGCCTCCGGTGCTTTTAATCATTTGAGCAAAAACAGTGCTTCTCAATAATGATATTTATGAATTTTATTGATGCATTTACAGAATATTTTTGTTTGCAGAAAAAAACTGAACAGCAATAAAGGGGTGCAACTCTAAACTCTAAAAAATCTACAGTCGTGGCCAAAAGTTTTGAGAATTACATAAATATTGGAAATTGGAAAAGTTGCTGCTTAAGTTTTTATAATAGCAATTTGCATATACTCCAGAATGTTATGAAGAGTGATCAGATCAATTGCATAGTCCTTCTTTGCCATGAAAATTAACTTAATCCCAAAAAAACCTTTCCACTGCATTTCATTGCTGTCATTAAAGGACCTGCTGAGATCATTTCAGTAATCGTCTTGTTAACTCAGGTGAGAATGTTGACGAGCACAAGGCTGGAGATCATTATGTCAGGCTGATTGGGTTAGAATGGCAGACTTGACATGTTAAAAGGAGGGTGATGCCTGAAATCATTGTTCTTCCATTGTTAACCATGGTGACCTGCAAAGAAACGCGTGCAGCCATCATTGCGTTGCATAAAAATGGCTTCACAGGCAAGGATATTGTGGCTACTAAGATTGCACCTAAATCAACAATTTATAGGATCATCAAGAACTTCAAGGAAAGAGGTTCAATTCTTGTAAAGAAGGCTTCAGGGCGTCCAAGAAAGTCCAGCAAGCGCCAGGATCGTCTCCTAAAGAGGATTCAGCTGCGGGATCGGAGTGCCACCAGTGCAGAGCTTGCTCAGGAATGGCAGCAGGCAGGTGTGAGCGCATCTGCACACACAGTGAGGACAAGACTTCTGGAAGATGGCCTGGTGTCAAGAAGGGCAGCAAAGAAGCCACTTCTCTCCAAAAAAAACATCAGGGACAGATTGATCTTCTGCAGAAAGTATAGTGAATGGACTGCTGAGGACTGGGGCAAAGTCATATTCTCCGATGAAGCCCCTTTCCGATTGTTTGGGGCATCTGGAAAAAGGCTTGTCCGGAGAAGAAAAGGTGAGCGCTACCATCAGTCCTGTGTCATGCCAACAGTAAAGCATCCTGACACCATTCATGTGTGGGGTTGCTTCTCATCCAAGGGAGTGGGTTCACTCACAATTCTGCCCAAAAACACAGCCATGAATAAAGAATGGTACCAAAACACCCTCCAACAGCAACTTCTTCCAACAATCCAACAACAGTTTGGTGAAGAACAATGCATTTTCCAGCACGATGGAGCACCGTGCCATAAGGCAAAAGTGATAACTAAGTGGCTCGGGGACCAGAATGTTGAAATTTTGGGTCCATGGCCTGGAAACTCCCCAGATCTTAATCCCATTGAGAACTTGTGGTCAATCCTCAAGAGGCAGGTGGACAAACAAAAACCCAGTAGTTCTGACAAACTCCAAGAAGTGATTATGAAAGAATGGGTTGCTATCAGTCAGGATTTGGCCCAGAAGTTGATTGAGAGCATGCCCAGTCGAATTGCAGAGGTCCTGAAAAAGAAGGGCCAACACTGCAAATACTGACTCTTTGCATAAATGTCATGTAATTGTCGATAAAAGCCTTTGAAACGTATGAAGTGCTTGTAATTATATTTCAGTACATCACAGAAACAACTGAAACAAAGATCTAAAAGTAGTTTAGCAGCAAACTTTTTGAAAACTAATATTTATGTAATTCTCAAAACTTTTGGCCACGACTGTAGAGTGCACGGACACACATTTGTGAAATGGTGTGAGTGTAACACTGCGACTATCTAAAATAAAATCAATAATTCGACTACAGTGCAGTAAAAAAGTGGACATCAAGGAACGGGTTACACTCTAAAACATCAAGAAAACAGACACACACACACACACACACACACACACTCATAGATACACACATATAGAATTATACATACTCAAATGAATTGGTATAGCTATAACCACATGGCCTAAATGAGTCAGAAAACAGAAATAAGAGGTTAAAATCAGATCAGACCCAGAAGGCTTAAGCTCTCATAAAGCATTCCTGTTCATTTTTGTTACATTTTTATAGTTATAGTGTATAACAAAGTACTTTTTGTGTTCAGGTTTGAATGTAATAATAATAATGCAAAAACCTACACTTCAAATCAACATTTAAAACAACAAAAAATATAAACCTTGACAAAAAGTAGTCTTCGAGAATGCCTTTTATATACACATTTAAATCCACAACCTAATAATAGTAAACAGTTATTTTAAAAGCCTAGTCTAATATGGAGACTCTTTTGATGTTTGGGCGCATGCGTACGCGTGCGACTGGCAGTGGAAGAGCTGGCGTCCGATTTGTTTGTTTTGTAAGCGTTACTAAGTGCATCTAATTCTGTCTAAAGTTTGTACAAAGTTTGTCTGAGACTTCCTGCCGAGCAGCTAAGCGTTAACCTAAAATTGGAACTTCTCTACTTGATTGTGACATGGATTTTATCATGTTTGCTGCTTGCCCGTGATTCAAAGCAGGCAGCTACCCAGGGAAGTACACGGTACAGCAGAGAACAATTGCTTCATCTTAGCTCTGGGAACTTTCCTGGTCTATCAGATATAACCTTACACTTACGAGACGGTATACGAAAAGATTATAAATCCATACCCTTGATATGGCAGAAAAAAAGAGGAAGCAGGGAAAACGCAGAGGTGACAGACTTCGCTTGAGGAAGCAGGGAATGAGACGGATTCCCCTGCCCACGATGATAACTGGGAATGTGCAATCCCTCAGGAACAAGGTTTATGAACTCCAGGGAAATGTCCAGCTACAGAAGGATTTCAGGGAATGCTGAACCAACCGGGATAATGACCGAGATCTGTGGATTGACGGCTTTGGATCACCTGTTCGGATGGACCAGGAAGTCAGTACAACGGGAAAGACACTTGGTGGCACTTGTGTGTACTTTAATAGATGGTATTGTACCTCTTTGACTGTACAAGAAAAAATATAAGATTTTTACCAGTATGTCACTTGTCCTACCAGACGGGGAAAGACACTGGATCTCTGCTATGGCACACTAAAGAACGCTTATTAATCGACGCCACTACCTCCACTGGGCTCCGCAGACCATAATTGTATACAACTCCTCCCCACTTATCGTACTGTCCTGAGAAGGGAAAAAGTGCAAACTAAGACAGTACAAGAATGGACTGAGGAATCAGTTATGTGCCTCCAGGAGTGTTACGATTGTACAGACTGGGATATTTTTAAAGAATCATGTAAGGACTTGGATGAAATGACTGATGCTGTTTGTTCATATGTGGCCTTTTGTAGAGATATGATTATACCTAGCAAACAAGTAAAAACATACCCTTATAATAAACCATGGGTGAATAGGTCTATAAAAGATAGTATACAAAAAAAAGACATGCTCATAAGCAGGGAAATGCCTCGGATCTACATGTAGCAACTAAAGAGCTTAAAAGTGAGATATATAAAGCAAAACTAAGATATAAGTCCAAACTTGAAAAAAATCTGGCTGAAAATAACCTTGGCTCTGCCTGGTCCTGTATGAAAACGATAGCAGGTACCCAGAAGCACAGTAATAGTAGCTATGTCTTTCCAGAGGGTTTTGGATAAGAGGTGGAGCTTGCCAATGCTTTTAATTCTTTTTATACACGTTTTGATAAGTCTGATTTTAGCCAGGAGGTCCAGGGACTCCAACATAAACTCAAGGATAATAATCAACATTTCAATATCACATATGAAGATGTAGAAAATGTGTTCAGTAGGACAAAGATCAATAAGAGTCAAGGACCTGATAACATTTGTGGGCGCGTGATTAAAACATGTACAAGAGAGCTGAGTCACATATTCCAATTTATTTTAAATAAATCATTGCAGACGCAACATGTACCTAAAATGTGGAAGGATGCTGTAGTGGTCCCAGTTCCAAAAGGTAGTAGTTCTAAAACACTCAATGAATTTAGACCTGTCGCTCTTACTTCAATTGTAATGAAAAATTTTGAAAAATTGATAAAGCAACATATTTTAAGGAAAACGGAACATGCATTGGATCCCATGCAATTTGCCTTCAGGCCACGCAGGGGGGTAGAAGATGCCACTCTCACTCTGCTTCATTTGCTCCTCAAACATCTTGAGGGAAGTGGGTCCCATGCACAAATTCTTTTTATTGATTTTTCATCTGCCTTTAACACAATTCAACCATATATTTTAGCCAACCGCCTGATTGAGCAATTTGATCTTTGTCCTAGTCTTGTTGGTTGCATTCTGGATTTTTTAACAAAAAGAACACCGAGAGTAAAGGTGAATGGAGCTCTGTCTGGTCAGCTTTGCTCTTCTACAGGTTCACCACAAGGGTGTGTACTCTCACCCCTTTTGTGCATTTTATATACCAACATGTGTCAGAGCAAATATGTAAACAGGACCATTATTAAATATGCCGACGACACCATCATATTGAGTCTGCTCCATAAAAATGATAGAGGCCATGGTCCAATACTTGAAGACTTTGTCCAATGGTGTGAGGAGTCGCACCTTCAATTGAACATACCCAAAACAAAGGATATGTACATTGATTTTGGAAAAAACCCGGGATATGAGGCAACAACTATAAATGGGGAACTATTTATGGGGAAGTCGTGGCCTAATGGTTAGAGAGTCGGACTCCCAATCGAAAGGTTGTGGGTTCGAGTCCCGGGCCGGCACGTACAGTTCTCTCTCCACCTTCAATACTTCGAACCCCCAACTGCTCCCCGGGCGCCGCAGCATAAATGGCTGCCCACTGCTCTGGGTGTGGGCTCTCACAGTGTGTGTGTGTGTGTTCACTGCTCTGTGTGTGTGCATTTCGGATGGGTTAAATGCAGAGCACAAATTCCGAGTATGGGTCACCATACTTGGCTGAATGTCACTTCACTTCACTTCACTTCACTTCACTTAAATGGCCGACTAGTGGACCGAGTACAATCCTATAGATACCTAGGGACAATTATTGACTCTAAATTTCCAGGAGAATTGTGAGGCAGCGCCTATACTGTTTGAGAAAATTGCACCATTTTAATATAGACAAGACAATGATGACATTATTTTAAAAGTCTTTTATTGAAACATCATTCTCCCTGGTGGCATGGTTCGGTTGTGTCTCAGTCAAGCACAAGAATCGCTTAAACCAAATTGTTAAATGGTTGAGTAAGCTGACTGGGGAGCTCCAGTTGCACCCCACAACTCTGTATGCAAACCAACTACAGAGGTTAGCTATGGCCATCAACAAAGATAGTCAGCATCCTTTGAGTAGGGAATTCCAGTATCTACCCTCTGGATGGAGGCTAAAAGTTCTGGTTGCAGAACTACAAGATTTAAAAACAGTTTTGTACCAGCAGCAATCATTCTGTTAAACAAACTGTAAAATTATTATTTGCACAAATTATATGCACAAAACGCATAAGCACTTTGGTTATGTACTGTTCTCCGTTCCTTGTTTTTACTTAATTTTTATTTCCTGTTTTATATGTTTTAATGTTGTGTGTGTTGCATGTTGTGTCTTAAGGATGCCCTGCCTCTTAGACTGCAAAACTAGTTTACCTACGGGTACCAATAAAGTAACCTGAACCTGAACCTGTCTCTATTTAAATCTGAAATACTGCAAATGTGTATTATACACATTTTCAATGTGAAAGATTTGATCAGAATCATTGCATAAATATTAATACCATAATATTATCTCAAAATACTTAAAGATAATACCATCACAATGTTAAAGATTCATCCATGGGTTATGCCTGTTCTTTCTCTCTCTTATTTCAGCAGAACATATTTATTTATTCAGATGGAGTTCTGTGAGAGAGGAACACTGACTGATTGGATACAGGCGAGAAATGATCTGAAAAAATATAGAACTAGAGTGGAAATCCATAAAATATTTTCTGAAATTATCACTGGAGTGGAATACATCCATGCAAAAAATCTCATCCACAGAGACTTAAAGGTATTTCATTTTATTTGCTGCATTATATGAGCATTCAAATAAGCATTTTACGCATGTGTACTTTCCTTTTAGCCTGATAACATACTGTTTGTTGCTGATGGGAAAGTGAAGATCGGAGACTTTGGGCTGGTGGCGGCCCAGACCGATCAGAATGGTGACCCTATAGAGAGGTCAAAGAGAAAAGGAACACCACCATATATGAGTCCTGAGCAGGTGACATGTTTCTATTGATTTTAATTAATTGATACCAATAAGATACATTGGTATATATATATAACATAATTGTTTACTTTAGGAAAATAAGAAGAATTATGATGAAAAAACAGACATTTTTCCCCTTGGACTCATATGGTTTGAGATGCTCTGGAAAATATCTACTGGGATGGAGAGAGTGAAGGTCAGTAGCATTTCATGACCGTCCTCAGTAGTGACTGTATTCAGTGTCTTTACAGATATTTGCATTCATTCGTTCACTCTTTCTTTTTTTGGCACTGCAGCTGTGGTCAGATCTGAGAAATCAAAGGTTTCCAGAAGGGTTCAGTGACGAATATTCAGCTGAAGTAAGAAGCCTGACTTTACCTTCAAATAAACATTGACTGGACCAAGAATAATGTTTTTCTGCTTCTTTCTCAGAGTACATTCATTATGAAGATGCTGTCATATTCACCAGAGGACAGGCCTCATGCAAAAGATATAAAAAGAGATCTTCAGATGTTTTTCTCTCTGGAACAGGATCTGTTAAGCCAGAAAACAGTTTGAGATTATTGTGTGTAGAAACTCTTAATCGAGTCTTTTGGATTTAATGATTTACCACAGATTACCCCTGACAGGCACCAACTTGTGTTTTTAAGATTTTATTCATAATTTAATGATTCAATTGATAATATACAACCCAAAATGTTAAACATATGGGGAGTGATTTTTGTAATGGCTCCATAAAATTAGGATGTATTTACATCTTAGATATACTTGCAACTAAAACATAATGGTTCATAATGTTTACAACATAATGTTGCAACTAAACTGCAACTAAAATGCAGTATTGTATAATAAAAAAACATTTTGAAGCTGCTCAAAATCCCTTTTGCCATCAGGTATATTTTTTGACAAATATACTGTATATGTGGGGTGGAATAAAAAGAAAGTAAGAAAGAAGATACGTGTCATTATTATCATCAATCTGTGTTCTGACAGTGTAAAAAGAGCTCGCATTTCTGTTAATGAGACACATATAGAGTGCAAACAGTTTCATAATCCACCACACTTGCACAAGCAAGCAAGAGATCCAGAAACACGGCAATAATCCTGAAGTACATGCGAGATGTTAAGGCAGGAATTAAAAAAAAAAACATTTGGGGGGTCTCATTGGAACAATTTAAGATGAGATCAATGAAGCCATGAATATAGCAGAGGTGGCGGTATGCACGTTTAATATTGGTCTGTAGCTCGCCATAAAACTAAAAGAAGAACCACAGGTGAACAGGAAAGGAATGAACCACAAAGAGAATTACAGAACATAGAATATAATTTACAATCAGCAAATTATTAAACATAAACAAGGATCTGGTATAATTATAAAAGCAGTTTTAAAATTCATCAAGAAGTGTGAACTCAAATATAGATTTTAGATCTCATCATGTAGCCTACACATAGACTGAAATCACACTCCAGCACAGAAGAAGAAGAAGAATCACAGGTAACTTTACATCTGAGGCGTTTAAAAACTCAATTTGTCCATTATTTATTTCTAAAGATACACGACAATGTATAAAGGGCCTCCATTACCTTCTATGTTACATTATGGCCCTGTAGAAACAGTTTTTGTAAAAATAGGCTAACGATTGCGTCATAACCACGCGACTCTCTGTCGCACAGTAGAGAAATTACCGTACAGACAGGAGGAGAAGCTCGTGGGCAATCGGGGAGACGTCAAGAGAGAAGCCCATAGATTCAAGCCCCGGCGTTACATTTTAAAATACTATACAAAATAATTTATCAGAATACTTACTCCTGCTCACTCACGCCAAAGAACTCGCCAGTTTGTCAGTTTGCACGCACAGCTACTAGAAGATTTACATCTGTCAGACAGGTTGCTGACGTCATCAAGCTTAGTTTGAGTCTGCGCGTCAGAAACGGAAGTGCTAAAAATCGCTTAAAATGGGCTTCACTTGTCTCAATTGAGTTCCAATGGGGTCGATGTGTCCATTTCTTTTACTGTCTATGATCATTCCAGCCGCGCAAGTTTGGGATGCAGTTTGTCAAATTGTTGAATTATGTAGTAACTAGTGACGCAAAGTCAGGTTCATTTCCGCGAACCGGTTCTTTTAAGACAGCTGGGCTCATTGAACCGGTTCAAAAATCCGATGAATCGGGTCCTGACATCAATAAGTATAAAAACAGGTCTCTACGCATTTTTTTTCTAACAACTCAGTGCAATGTTTCAATGAAATTTTCAAATAGCCTAGGTCAATTGTGTCAACACATATTGAAGCATTAAAAAAATAAAGTTATTTGTGTGAAAGCAATAGGGATAGTTCAAATCAGTGTCCAGAGTTTATGTATGTAGCTTTCATTTACCAGAGTAACAAATGCCAAACTGTGATTGCACACATCACTATGAGCCCTAAAGCTTTGTTGTACATCTGATTGAACGGAGGCATTAGACACAAGGACAACACTCTTTATAATAGATGAGCTAATGCTATGTGTGTCTAAACTTCCCATTCACTTGCTCTGCAGTGAATGTGTGCCGTCAGAATGAGACTCATTGAGATAATGATATGAGCCGGAAACATCATTTTGAAGTTAAAAACATCTTAATGCTGGATTTGTTTCACCTTTTGTGTTCTCCAGATGTTAACTGATGGACTGGAGTGCTCTGGATTATTGTGATGTTTTTATCTGCTCTCATTCTGACGGCACCCATTCACTGAAGAGCATCCACTGATAAGACACTGATGCAATGATAAACAGTCTGTGTCAATCTGCAATAGGTTTCATTCAGTCTCTAGACAAGTGATCCCAATGTCTGTAATATAGAGAATTTAACTTTTATTAATGTAGAAAACAAAGTTTTACAAAGTGCAAAAGCTACAAACCGTACAATCAAACACTAAAAATGCATTGATAAAAACAATGGTCAACAAACCGATCCCCTTTCACCTCTCAACATTTAAAAATATATACTTTTTATTGTGTTTTTTGTCTATAGTGGTCATTCTGTTATATCGCAGTCGTCTAAATGTTCATTGGGAGAGGGTCAACAATGTTTTCACAGTTCAGGCCAAGTGAACATGAAGTTATTTCCTTCATCAGGCTTTTTAAAACAGGTTTGTGTCCGGAATCTGAACAGAACTGGAATGAAGATAATGATTTTGTTTATTGAGCAGCGATACAAAAATGGCAACAAAAACTACGTTTCACAAAGTGGAAAGTTAGCATACTTATCTAAGATACTCAATATATTAATTCATATATATTCTTCTGTATATAACTGACAGTGCAAACTCAGAAAAATAGCTTGTATTGAGTTAATTCATCTGAAATAGGAACTACTGGCTTAAAAGTTGAAAGAATTGAAGGCTACAATGAACAGCCACATATTCAGTAGCACTGATTCTGGAAATATTTTTCCCATTCATTTTCTCCACAGGTATTTCAATTCCAAGAAATGTTAATTAATTTTATTTAATGAGGCAATGTATTACTTTTCCCAGAGTCATTGCAAATAATTTGAATCAGTTGTACAGTCATTGATTTTAAGTGTTGAATTTGTAGATTTATATAAAAAAAAGTATTTAAAATATTTAAATAAAAAGTATTTAAAATATTTAAATACAAAATATAAATATTTACTACAAACACTTACAAATATTTAAATATACAAGTACTACTATGTAGAACGTAGGGAGGTCGACTCGATCAAATAATTCGCAATGCATCATGGGAGTGAGCAAAACTTATCTGATTGATCTCTGAGTAGTGCATTTGAAATCACATTTACACAAAGAAACATTTGCACATTACTTTCTTTTTCTTCTTGGAGAAAATTACTGGTAGTTTTGCTTCCAAAGCTGTACTGTTGTATTAAATCCCGTAATAAATAGCAGTAAAGGCATCTGTGGTATGAAATATTACCCATCAGTGATAGGAAATGTGCAAAATAATACCACTCCTCATTGGGAATGTTCTAGTGGGGATACAACTCCTCTGGTGCTAGATGGGACTCTTCTCCTTCAACATTTGCAGTAAAACTGTTGCTTCGACCACCCCAATCATAACTGTCCGGCGAAAGACTGTGAACCAAAGCAATAGATCATTAATTAACCCTTTATGGTCAGATTAATACATTCAATGCATGACGTTAAGTCTAATTTATAGCAGTGCTTTCCTTTGAAAATTTAAAGCTGAAGTATGTCATTTGTGATTACTTTTGTTTTATACAGATTAGTTGTAGACAATAAAACCAAGAATATGCAAACAGGAAAGTAAATAGGTTAAGTTCTGAATGCTATTTGATACATCTAAACACGGTTTTTCAAAAAAAACCTAAATAATCAAGTAAATCTAAGCTGCTTCAGTCCAGTAAGTGTTCATCTTGAAATATCAAAATTATTCTTACGTTTACTTAAGATAATAAAAATCTGTAAAGATTTGACAGCAAAAAGACACGTGAAGCTCGAGCTTAAGGTGGATGTTTGTACAATGACTAAAATATGTTTTACTTGATTAAATATATAAACTATCAATCAGATGGCATGTAGTAGATTATTAAATATAGTGATTAATTTGAGACTGAGTGCTGTCTTACCTGGCTTGAATGTTTTGTGGGATGATACTCCACGCGAGATCATCATCGCTGTCGTAACGCCGCGGGTTGTCAAAGAAATAAGCTCTAGATGAGAACATGTGGCCGGGGATCACTGACACACTCTACAAGCCAAAGAGAGAGTCTTCAGCTTTATATTGTATATCACTGTATATATGTACACTACCGTTCAAAAGTTTGGGGTCGGTAGGATTTTTTCGAGTCTCTTGCGCTCATCAGGTCTGGATTTATTTACTTTAAAAGCATAGTAATTTTTTGAAATATTATTACAATTCAAAACGGCTGTTTTCTATGTGAATATCTGTTAAAGTGTAATTTATTTCTGTGATGTGCAGCTGTATTTTCAACATCATTCCTCCAGTCTTCATTCTCACATGATCAAGAAAACATTTCTGATTATCATCGATGTTGAAAACAGTTGTGCTGCACAATATTTTTGTGGAGACTGTGATACATTTAAATTTTCAGGATTCTTTGATGAATAGAACGTTCAAAAAACAGCATTTATTTGAAATAGAAATCTTTTGTAACATTATAAATGTCTTTACTGTCACTTTATAATGCATCCTTGCTCACCACATTTAAAAAAAAAAATTTATTGACCCCAAAATTTTGAATGGGAATTTAAGTATTGTATGTTAAGAACTGGAAATTTTAATAAAAGATGATATATCTCATACTCGATCCTGAGCCGGCTTTCGGACTCTGAAAATGAAGACCACCAGTGAAGTGGGCAGCAGCTCCCAAACAAACAGGATCACCCCAAAAACCACATATCCAGCGTCGCCCAACATCGACTTCAGATCTGCCTGCAGCGTTAAAAAAAATCATCAAAATAGTCAAATTCATCAAGACAAACTTTAGTATGAAAACAAAAATACTAAAACCAAAAAAATTCCCCAACTTAATTTTTTTTGTCCATAATGTTGCTAAAAAAAGACAAACATGATTAATAATGAAAGCCAAAATATTAAATACCATGAATGCATATATAATGAATAATCCACTATTTTATAAAATAGGTCAAAATGACGCAATCTGATGATTCAGAGCCAAATTACAGGAGGGAAAAAATTACTTCAGAAAGATGGCAGTCCCATAATGTTAATTTCACACAGAGATTAGTAGGTCTATTAGCAAAATCTGTTGATTTTAGCCATCTCTGTTGCATTAAATCCCAATGTTGACCATTTGAAAATGGGGAAAAGCACTTTACATGCCTGGAACTCATATTAAAGATATCTTAATATCATTTTAGATACTGATTCTTAACAAACTTTGCTTTTAGCATCTATAAGGCCTTATATGTGACCCTGGAGTACAAACCCAGTCTTAAGTGTCAATTTTTGGAAATTGAGATTTCTACATCATCTGAAAGATGACTAAATAATCTTTCCATTGATGTATGGTTTGTTAGGAGAACAATATTTGAAAATCTGGAATCTGAAGATGCAAAAAAATCTAAATATTGAGAAAATCATTGTCGTCCAAATTAATTCTTAGCAATGCATATTACTAATCAAAAATTAAGTTTTGATATATTTACAGTAGCAAATTTACTTAATATCTTCAAGGAACATGATCTTTACTTAATATCCTAATGATTTTTGGCATGAAAGAAAAAAAAATATTAACCCAATGTATTTTTGGCTATTGCTACAAATATACCTCAGAGACTTAAGACTGCTTTTGTGCTCCAGGGTCACAAATGGTTCAAATCCAGATATATGTTGATCTCGGTGTGGCTCCATGAGTAAACGGTTAAATTGCACACATCTTCAGAGGTCAAAAAACTAATTTGTGTCACTTTTGCATACAGATGACACCTGTTTTATTTTCAAGAAGAATGTCTGAAGAGCTAATAATGTTGAAACCACAAATGCATCATGTTCACTTTATCAAAACAACTGTGTTGAACATACTTGGTCTGATACGTTGTACCAGTCATAGTCAAATGAGTGGATGCTCTTGACTTTTGCCAGTGCCAGCACCACGAGGTTATAACACGCACGGGAGGAGTACAGCAGGATCACCGTCGCTCCGATCAGAGTCACCTGACACACGGATGTTCCCTGGACAGAAAAGATGAGACGTTCAGCTCAGAATCAGTTCTGATCATTCAAGTCTTTTTACAATGGAAGAAACATACTGTTTTTGAACAGTGATTCACATTGACTTTATGATCTATTCCTCTCTGTCAGTGTTTAAACTGTTAACTAAAACTCAGTTTAACATGAAATAATCTTGTTTTACTTGAGAATGTAAAAAAAAAATGAAGACAAATTATGTGACATTAATTATATAAATTGGATATAGTGTATAACTGGTTCTATGTTTGACAACTTTGCAACCTTTTATGTTTTTTTCTTGGATTTATTTTTTTATTTTATGTTTTTACTTTAATTTGAGGTGATTTTGAGTTTTTGTCTTTTTTATATATGTCTATATAGCCTTTTTTTTAGTTTAGGAATTTTAGCTTATATAGTTTTAGTATTTAATCACAAATTTAAAAAGAATGAGCATTTTTTGTCCCACTTTACCAGTATACACCCTATAAATATATATATATATATATACATTTCTCCTTAAATATGAAGAGGTCAACCAACATATTTAAAGTTTTACGTTTTCTATAATAAAACCATGATTAATTACATAATAAGAACCCAAAAGGGATTTATATTTGTGTATTTCATTTTCTACCGATTAGATTGTGTTTTATTAAAGTCTACGCCTACCCAACCCTAAACCTACCCTACCCCTTACAATAATGCAAAAATAGTAATTAATGTTGTACAGTGTGAGGAAAATTACGCTTTATTGATGTGCGCATGCCCAGTATCTTTTGCTAAATGATCAAATGATTCACAATACGCGATCCGATTGGAGCTCTCCGAAACATTGAATTATTTTGCGTTTCAAAAAGCTCCGTTTCACCCTTCACTACGTACTTTTTAAAATCGTTACAAGCGATGTCGCAATTCGAAAATGAAAGGTACTTTTGAACTGATTTTTGAAAGTGAATCGCTTGAACTAAACGATCGAAGTCACGAGATTGAATCAATCGGAGCGGTTCCAGCGGAAATGACTCACTCATTTGAATCGGTTCGTCTGTCGCTCTGCTTTTGACGTCTTCAGTCATGTTTACACTACTACTGACTTAACTCGCTAGTTTTTTGACATTCACTGAAATAAAACAAAAAAGTATGATGTTTACACATAAAATATCCATGTTTCCATTCCAAAGATAACATCCAACACAAATCTAGAATCTTGAAATGTTTATTGGAAGTTGTCTTTTTTTTTTACTATTATTTAAATAAATCAAGTTAAACGAAATGTAAATGGCAAATGTTGTCTAGGCATACATTTAAGTTTATTTAATTTCAAGTAACGAAAATATTTATTTATTTATTTATCATTATGTTTACTGTAATGACCCTGGTGGGTAGCTTATATATATAATTTACTTTCTGTTAATGTTTATTTAATATCAAGTAACAATTTTTTTAATGGTTTTGTTTTCAATAATAACCCTGATATGCATAGCATCAAAAAGTGCATAAGCAAAGTTAGGAAAGTATCCAGCGGTCCAGTTCAGCCTCTTTAGATGGACACACGGTGGACGTGGGAAGACTGGCACATTGATAAAAGACAACAAGCTTTCAAAGACTGAAAAAGATAATGTAAAAATCTCTGTAAATGTTTTTCCAGGGTGCCTTTCTCCTTCTTTCTCCTTCCTCTCTTCTAAACTCTTGTGAACAAACAACCAAAACATATACACACACACACCTGTCTTGTCTTCTGTGTATACTGTAGTATATTCCTGTCTTTACCTTGGACTCTAGGTAGATGTTGGCCAGAGACATCTTGGCGATCTTATAGAGACACAGTGAGAGTGAGACGGCGCAGAGGACGAACAGCGTGTCGTTGATGGCCACACGCACCAGCACTACAGTCTCTGTGTCGGCCTTCGTCTGCATCTTCACCAGCAGAGCACAGGTCAGGTTCACTAGCAGGAAGAGGATGCTGATGCACAGGAAGAGCAGGTACAGCGGCAGCCTGACGTGTGCAGAATACATCAAACACTGAATCAAGTACACCACATGCATATGCAGAACCTAATAAAATAACATGTCCGTTACTTGAAACAAAAAAAACATTAACTGTAATAAAATATAATGCATTAGAAATACATAATAAATAACTTTGTATTTCAGCTACTTGCCAAAGGAACATTTCTCATTTTAACTGAGTTTATTTTATATATATAAAACTATTTAAAATGACAAAAACTGAATTAAATAACAATTATAAAATTCTAATTAAAACAGGAAATATAAAAATAATAACTTATTTAAAATATTACTAAAAATATAATCATACCTTGATACTAATTATTTAAATATATCTTGTTCTGCTTTATATATAAAAAAATTATACAGTTTATTTAAAACTATTTAAAATGACAAAAACTGAATTAAATAATAACTATAAAAGTCTGATTAAAACAGGAAATATATAAAATATGAATAAAATATAATATCTTGATTCTAATAATTGAAAAAAATATTATTCCGCTTTATCTATAAAAATGTATACAGTATATTTAAAACTATTTAAAATGACAAAAACTGAATTAAATAATAATGATAAATTCTAATTAAAACAGGAAATATAAAATAACATATTTAAAATATTAATAAAAATATAATAATATCTTGATGCTAATTATTGAAAAAACTATCATTCTGCTTTATCTATAAAACAATTATACAGTAGATAAAACATTATTATGTTTAAAAATAACGTTATAAATTAACATTATATTAAATTATAGTTTTTTTTTATTATTAACCTTTTTATTCTAACCTGACAGCAGCCAATCAGACATAATGTTTTACATTTTGATTATAGTAAAAATATATTTTTTAACTAGATTTTTAGTCAGATACCATAATAATAACAATAACTCAAGGTCGCATTACAGATGTAATACATAATATAATTTACAATCGAAATACATAATACAAATACATCAGCAAAAGAAACCAAAACAGCATTAATAAGTGAGTTATGAATATCTGGAGAGATTTTGGGGTAGATTATTCCAAATCTCTGAAAAGAAGCATTACTTTTAAAATGATGAAAGTTTAAAATAAGTATTTTAAGAGTATCTAAGTTTCCGAGTATATTTTTGGGGTCCATATATTCACCTGTACTTCTGAAGTTCTGGTGAATATTTAGACTTCGCCTTGAAAATGACCTGTACCAGAAAACAAGGCATAAGTTAGTGTAAATATTGCATGCATAAAGCATTTAAACTCATGAATTATTAAACCAAGAATGACACATGTATGATCATAAAAGTCACCAGTTAAAACATTTGGATCAAAGCAGAAACCAGATTGTAAAGCAAGTGCAGTCTCCATCATAAACACTGACAGATCAGCAGTGCATAAGATCTGATTCTATACTGTAAAAAGTTACCTTACAGAGTTTTTTCAACATGATCTAGCCTTTAAAAATGACATTAGCATGAAAGAAAGATTATACTTATTTTTGACTTGAATAAAACTAGACCTAAAAATCCTCCAAAATTGATTTTTTTCCTAAAATGCACAGTTCTTAACCATATGTACTGTACACTAAATGACAAAAGTAACCCATGTGTGCTTGTCGTACATTTGAAATAACATGCATTGTCATATAAATCAGTTGTTTATTGTAGGTGGTATATTAGTGGTGATTTACTGTAAATACTTCACAGTTTTTCCTGTAGTGTATTTTATAGAGTACTGTAAACGCTTCAGACCGCAGCCAATGATTTCACTTCCCTTTTTCTCTCACACTGAACTCCTACACGAATGATTCATTTACATACGCAGCTTTGATCATAACAAAAACAGGAAGAGTTTAAATTCTGCTTTTGGAAGAATATGCATTGTGAGAATATACAGTACACATAATATTGAACTGCGTGAGTGTGAATCAATAATGACCCAAGCTGCTCTTTCTTGCCTTCGATGTCATATTATTATTATTATCTATGCAGCGATAATCATGCATGCATTTTTGCAATCATGCATTTTTTATTTTATCCATCAGATATTGATTGGGTGGTGAAACGTTTTTTCTGTATTTTAATAGGTGGCCAGAATTATTATCGTTAACTAAAACCAAAACCATAAAAAAACATCTTTATTATATGAAATAAAATATACATGAACTAAAAATTAAATAAATAAATAAAAATTAAATAAAAAATATTTAAAAAAAAAACTTAATCGTGATATAAATCATGACAAAATTAAAAACAACATAAAATAACAATTTTAAAATAAATTATAATATAAAATATTAATAAAAACTATAATTGTATACCAATAATACAAAAATATAAAATGTAATAAATCTGAATTATTTTTTTATTTTAATAATTATACTTTGGTGATTAAAGTTTAAATAATTATTATTAAACTTTAACTAAAATTAAAAGAAAAAAAACAGAAAAGCTCATTTAAAATATTAACAAAATATGCGGTACTATACATGGTTGTATTTGGAAAATTAACAAAAACTATAATGGTTTACCAATTATACTAAAATAACAAAATTACTCAAAAATAAACAAAAATTAAAACAGAAAACAGAAAAATAAAATCTAACTCAAAATACAAAAAAACTGAATGGCATCTCATAAAATTAATGCAGTTATGCTTTATGAATTCTTCCTAACAAACCCAGGAACAGAGAGTTGTTTCAAGTATTAAAAATGTTGTTTCCTTATCTAAAGACAATAGACACTTAGAATACTTTGTATTCTGCTCTCATAAACGCACATGTGACTGTAGTCTTAAAACCAGACTTTACTGTCACCACGACTGCTAGGTGTGGAACTCACCTGTGCGAAGTACAGATTCATGAGGCTGAGGGTGAAGAACTGCAGGCAGACGGGGAAACAGTAGAGCAGCCAGAAAGACAAGGGTCCGAGTGTGTTTGCGGTCACGCAGTCTCTGAAATAAAAGGAGAAGAGCAGCGCTCGCAGAGCCGCCCACAGCAGACACAAGAACAGAAACACCGTCTGGTAGCTGAAGCGCTTGTGTCTGTATCTCAGCACCAGCCAGAGCTGCACGTACACGAACACAAAGAGCAGAGAGTAGAAGATGGTGTAGGCCACCGTCAGCCCCAGCTTGACGAAGGGAGGCACGGCCGGGCTGAAGGTCGGAGGAGGAGGGAGAGAGTCGCTCTCCATGACTCTGGAGAAGGAGGTCTAGACGGGGTCTGTCCTCCTCCAGCGGCTTCTGCTACTCCTCTTTCACGTGTTCAATCCAAACACAGCTCTGATTCTGCAGGAGAAAACCAGCGACTGAGAGCAGCCCAGGGTTTAGGGGAAGGAAACGAGGGAGAAAGAGGAAAAGAAAGCCAGCAGCACTTCCTCCTGCGGTGCGAGACTGAGCTGCATTCAGCTGCAGGAAGAGGATTGTGCAGCGGGCAGTGAAAGCTGAAGGGGGGGCGGACCCTTTGACGCGGTGTTGACCTTTAACCCTGCGCTCAGGCTTCCCACGGGATGCTTGTGCTGCTTTTCTGCAGCTATGGCTCTTTACAGGTTTGTGTGAAGATTCAATACGTATGAAACACAGGTTACATATTTATTGCAAGCAACTTTATACTGTACAAGTCAGGGACCATTTTAATGTCTTCCCCCCAAATCTGAATTTTTTGGAATTAGTGTACTTTTTTTTTCTTTGCATTTTTATTTACATTTTTTATTTTGCATTTTTATTTTCATTTGCATTTTATTTACATATTTAATGATTGGAATTAGTATACATCTTTATTTCATTTTATTGTCCATTCGTTCATTCGTTCGTTTGTTTGCATTTTTGTTCAGTTGGACCTAAATCTTAACTATTTAAAAAGTTATTCAATATTGCATAAATCCTTTTACTAAAATATATAATTAACAATATTTTTTATTTTTATTGTTTCCTTCAATAGTAACAAAAAAAAACTGAATTAGTATAAATTATTTATTTATTTATTTATTTATTTATGTGTTTTCCTTCATTAGGACATTAATTTTAAATTACATTTTTGGAATAAGTATAAATCTTTTTTTTTTTAATTCATTTATTCATTTCAGGTGGACCTAAATCTTAACTGTTGTATAAGTAACTGTATAAATATTGTATAAATAATTTTTCTAAAATATATAATAGCCTAGAAGCTTGAAGATTCAATAGAGCAGATTATTTGCTTTACATAATGAAACGCCAGTTACATCTTTATATAAGCAACTTTACAACTTTGTTGCTTTTTTCTTAATTAGGCCATTAATCTTATTTTTGCAATAGGTAATAATCTTTCTTATTTCTTTTTTTACATTTTCCTTTAGTTGCACCTAAATCTTAATTATTAAAATGAATCTAAATCCTTTTTTACTAAAATATAGAGCAGTCTACAAACTTGAAACTTCATTAGAATAGAGCCTTTATATTATTTGAGTCCCATTTACATAACGAGACTCCAGTTGCATCTTTATAAGTAACTTTATGCTTTATAAATAAGGTCAGCTGCAATTTAATTAAATTGTATTTTATTTACTTTAGTAGAGCCAAAATCAGTCTAGAAACTCTAATAAAATAGTTAAAGATTGGCTGTTTACAGGTTTGCACATAACTTTACTGAGCATTTAAATCAGAATGATTTTATTGTGTTTTTTTTGTCATTTTTTTATTATTATTATTTTAAATATTTCTACTCAAATTTAATTTTTGTATTATTGTTTTAGTCATTTTAATTCTTAAACTTTAACCTATTTTTTTTATTATTATTAATAATTGCCAAGTTAACATTTCTAATGTTCTAAGTTTTTCAAATGTAAGTTTTTCATCTAATATTTATATTTTTTTATGTATTTTCCGACTGTGTTGGCTCTTTTAGACTCCAGACTTGAGTTAGCCGGTCCAGTTATTGCTGTAATCTCATTAAATCTGATTAAATCTCTGCTCTGAAGGGTTCATAACTGTTCAGTGTTACTCTAGCCATGAGAACCTCTCTGTGTCTGGGACTGTATTTGTGAATTATTGCTGATGCAGCTTAGGTTCTCATTCACATGGCAGCAAGTCAGTGACAAATACAGCTGGGCCCAGAGGTCAGAGGTCAAGCTGTCACCGTACTCTGACACAGGGCAGCAAAGGACAGCTGTGAGACTAATCAATCACAAGTGCAATAATAATCCAACAAAGGTCATGTGATCGGGTTATTAGGGAGTTAAATGCAATATATTTGGAAACATTATGATTTTTAAATGTAAATGAGGTTTATTCTATTTAACAGGGCTGCATTTATTTGATCAGAAATACTGTACAAAATTTGATATATTATTACAATTTTAAGTAAGTGTTTTCTATGTGAATATGTGTTTAAATATAATTTGTTTCTGTGATGCGCAGCTGTATTTTCAGCTTCATTCCTCCAGTCTTCAGTGTCACATGATCTTCAGAAATCATTCTAATATGATGATTGGCTGCTTAAGAAACATTTCTGATTATCATCAATGTGATTGATATTCATGCAGAAACCTTTGGGTGCTTTTTTGTGCTTTTATTCATCAAGTATGCATTAAATTAATCAAAAAAGAACAATTATTAATAAATTTGGGTGAAATATATCATATTGTAGACATGATCTTGATTATTGACAGTAAATTCTACTGATTAAAAATATTTGCTCTATCCTTGCATTGTTTGAATTAAAGTCATGAATATGTTGCTTTGCAATACTGAAATACTTCATAATTAAAAACAGGCTCCCTTTCAATTGAGGCCACGGCACACAGGAAGTTGAATTAAAGATGTTCAGCACAATCACCCAACAGAGCAATTACATTAGTTCAACATTACAACTAAAAACTTCCAGATCAGACGATTTACACTGTGTTTTCTTCAAGGTTTCCCACTTCATGTTGTTTGGCTCCATTATAGACAATAAGAGCATTCTGGAAAATCATGCATTCTTCCATCACAATCTCTGAAAAATGTGTTTAGTTAAACATATTTTAACAAAATACTGATTTTATTAAATACAAAGTGTCATTTCAGACACTGGATGTTCTTATAATTTAATGTAAATAGCACAAATGATTGATAAAGTTCATTCCTACTCGAGCTTAGTTTAGAGAAGTGATTAGTTGTAGAGAAGTGATTGAGCAGTAGATGGCGCTGTTATTCAAGATTTCAGCCACAAAGCCACCTCTAGACTACATTAGTCACCTCTAGACCAGTGGTTCCCAAACTGGGGGGCGGAGGTATTGCAGGGGGGGCGCGGCACGGCTACGGATTCCCGGGTTAGTTACAATGCTAGCATAACAGCATGGACAAGTTTGTGACAGCGCTCCCAGCTAAACGCAAACCAGATGATGAATCTTCACCAAATGTAGCAACTTCAAAAGCAAAGACAAGAAAATATGACGAGGCATATCTCGCACTCGGCTTCACCAGCACAACAGTGGGTAAGGAGGAAAGACCACAGTGTGTTGTGTGTCTAAAAATACTAGCTTGCGACAGTCTGAAGCCGAACAAACTAAAACGCCACTTGGAGACAACACATCCCGAGCACAAAGACAAGCCGGTGGAGTTCTTCAGAAAAAAACTCACACAGTGTCGCGCACAGCAGTGTCGCTTTACTAAAGCAGCATCCCTGCCTGCAAATGCTCAACTCGCATCCTACAAAGTTGCCTACAGAGTTGCTCAGTGTAAAAAGCCACACACTATAGCCGAGGAATTAATACTTCCCTCTGCGATCGACATGGTCTCAACTATGATCGACGAAGCCACTGCCAGCAAGCTAAAGGCCATTCCTCTCTCAAACAATACTATCTCAAGGCGTATTTATGATATGTCAAAAGACATAGAAGAGCAGCTAAATGACAAGATACGGGACCGACGCTTTGCTCTGCAGATGGATGAGGCGACTGACAGTAATAAAGACTGCTTATTGATAACATACGTCAGATTCATTGATGCCGATGGTTTGAGGGAGGATTTGCTTTTCTGCAAACAAGTGACGAGCAGAGCCACTGCAGACGAACTGTTTAAAATAATTGACACTTACTTGAGAGAGGCCGATCTGAAATGGGAGGACTGTGTGGGGATCTGCACAGACGGGGCTCAGGCCATGGCTGGGAGAAGAGGGGGGCTGCAAGCGCTCATCAAGCGCATCTCCCCTAACGTGCAGTGGACACACTGTATGATACACCGAGAGGCGCTGGCGTCTAAACAGCTGAGTCCCGACCTGCACGATGTTATGACGGATGTCATCACTACAGTGAACTACATTAAAACACGACCTGTCAAAGCACGTATTTTCTCTGCACTGTGTGAGGAAATGGGCTCCGACCACACAGCTGTTCTGTTTCACAGCGAGTCCCGATGGCTGTCACGTGGGAAGGTTTTATCCAGGGTCTTTGAACTGCGGGATGAGATCCGCATCTTTTTGGAGGAGGAGGAAAATAAACTTGCCCACAAGTTTAACAACAACAAGTTCCTCATGAAACTTGCATACCTCAGTGACATGTTTCAAAAACTCAATGAGCTAAATCTGCAGATGCAGGGCAGCAACACACACCTTCCACATCTGGCAGATAAAATCACATCATTCACAAGAAAGCTTGAGATGTGGGAGCAGCGAGTTACAGAGGGAAATATAGACTCGTTTGAGAACCTGAAGTCATTCATTGAGGTCAACAAGCTGCAGAACACAGTGATCCCATGCATGAAAGCTCACATCTCTGCCCTCCAAAAGCATTTCCAGAGGTACTTCCCAGTGCAGGATCCTACACAATATGACTGGATCCGAGACCCCTTCAGTGCAACACCACCTGCCGAATTCAGCACTACAGAGAATGAACAGTTCATTGATGTCACCTCTGATTCAACAATGAGGCTTGAGGTTAAGTCTAAGACACTAGCTGCATTTTGGATTGGAGTGGAGAAAGATTTCCCACTGCTAGGTAAAAGAGCTCTGGCCACACTCCTTCCATTTGCCACGTCTTACCTATGTGAGATAGGTTTTTCTGCTGTGGCCTCCATCAAGACTAAATACAGATCAAAGCTGGACATTGAAAATGAACTAAGAGTAGCAGTCTCACAGCTGCAACCCCGATTTGAGAAGATCTGCAGCATGAAGCAAGCCCACACCAGTCACTGAAAAGATGTGGACATTAAGGTGCAGTTTTTGCAGAGTTAAATGTTCAGGATTTTGTTATTTTCTTCAGAGAGCTGGTAAAGTGTAAAAGGCCACTTTCATGCAGGAATGGAGTTTATAAGAAGATGTGTTGAAAGCCATGAACACCATTACATGGTAAAATTTTATGATACATGATGCAGTGTCACTTTTAATAATTGTGAAGGTGATTTGTCTTTTTTTTTTTTAGTTTTGTTCAGGAAGAAGTTGCCATTTTGTATGACTTACAATGTTAAGTAAAGTCCAGTGGAGTTTAGAAACAAAGGATTTGTATGTTTGTGTGATTATCAGTAGTAACTGATTTGCAGAGAATGATAAGTGGGCTCATGAATAATTAGGTTGTCTAGGAGCTAGGAAGAACCCTGGATGAATGGATCTCACACATAGCTTTTAAGTCATTTTATTGAACCGTTACACTATTTATCATGGATTTATAATACAAGTTATTAAACATATTTTATTTAGATAGTAAAACGTTCAATCTTAAAGATCAGGGGTTTAAGCCCCCCCCCCCATCCCACCACCCTCGTGACGTCACTGGTGTGACCCCCAACTGAACAACAGCAGAGGGTTAGCGAGAGGCACATGTGTGCGTGCTTTGCGTTTGCAGAATAACAGGTCCATTTTTATTCTAAAATGTTAATGTTGAACATGAAAACCTCATGTGAAAGAGGCTATAAGAGGAAGAGGAAGAGGAGGAGGAGCGCTGCTGGTTCACTCGGTCACTATCCTCCACTGGTCAGTCAGTCTCAGCTTCAGCCTCGGTTCGGGACTGGAGATGGGTCAGCAGGGGCAGAGATGGTCAGTGTGGATCTTATTATTGGGAGTATCCATGTGTGTCAGAGGGATAACACGACAGGATCTTCTTCCGTTCGGAAGACACGCAGGAGACCAGTCTCTGGATGAAGGCAACGACGAGACTCAGGAGATCAGGCTGGAGACAGCCCTCACTTTCTACGACGGACAGTTCGACCAGATTTACGTGAGTGTTGCAGCTATGAATGATACACACTAGCTTCAGTGATGCTGCATATGATGACATACTTTGATGTAAACAATGTTAAAAAGTAATTATCATATTCACGCAATGATCTGTGGTCGCCCTATTTAATTTGCGCTCCAAGTGCATGTCCAGAATAGTGAGCGAGATTATAAAATATCTGCAAGAACTACATCTATCTGTTAAATCAGTGTTTTACCGTTAGTTACACTCTGAAATACTTTTTTATCAGGTCAGTTCAGTAATGCAAAAGGTCAGTGCTATATTAGTAAATAGTAGTAATCAAGTACATTTCTGAGCTGAAAGGAAACATTCTTAGAACGTTCATGTTCAAGCTGAGAAGAAACAGTGTTACAGTAACGTTAATAGAACATTCGTACAAAGTTATCTGGGGTGCGTTCTCCGATAACGTTGTCTCTTAGCGCGCTACGAATACTCAAAAGGTACACCTTAACTACAGGTATACCTTTGCTACGTGTGTTCTCCGAACTATACCTTAGGATGTTGCTTAAGGTAAACCTTCTTAAGTTCGACCTTAGCAGTTGCTGTCCATGGTGGAGGTGCTGAATAAGTTGATATCAACGCCTCGATGATCGATTGTGCGCTCTTTCCTTCACAGCGGTAAAGGTAAAGTATTGAGAAAACAATGTTCTTTATAAAGAAGCGTTTTAGAAATAGTACAAAATGCATTTATTGGGGCTTATTGAAATAAGTACATGCAGAAATAAATACGAGTATGTGTTTATAATTTAGCAAGTGTACAATCCCAAACCCTCACGGCCATAAGTGTGTTAATGTTCTCAACAACGTATGCTGATTATCCACCAGCCGTATCACATTATTGGCGTAAATCGCTCATTTGTGTAATTGGATGATTTCCTCAATAAAAGCGCAAACATGAGAGACATACCGACATTCACTATGTCGGGGAAAAAAGTCCGCAAAAAGAGATCGCCCAGCCACACTGAGGTCTTACTCAGCCCATATCCATCCCCAACAACCTCCAGAAAACTCCCCACAGCATAAAAACGAAGAGCCGCCAGCAGCTGAATTTCGGGGCTGAGGGGGTAGCTCCGTCGAGTTTGTCTTGACAAATCTGGGCCAACAAGATGCAAGAGCTGCAGAATTTGCTCCCGTGGCAGGCAAAATGTTTTACAATGGTCTCTTCTGACATGGTAGTCAGTGGACTAAAATGTTCTCTCTTATAAAGTAGTTGACATACACTAACTGGCTCCGCGGACGCCGCCGTCTTTGATTTAAAACAAGTACTCGCTGTCTCGCTGCCATAGCTATAAAGTTTGTGTAAACTCATCTTTCTTTATATAGACTCCTAAGCCTTTTCTGTCAAATGGTTCGCCAGCTGATGTGCCTTAGGATAGTAATTAAAAAAGCTAACAACCATTAGTGTATGGAAACTTTATTAATGAAAACACTTCCATACACTGGGTGTAGGCTATAACAACTTAAGTATTTTATGTGTATAATTTTAAAGTAAAGTAAAAATGTAATTTTATTACTAAATCAGATTTTATATTAAATGTTCATATAAAATTTTCTATGTGTAATTAAACTGCGATGTAAAAAATCTTTTTGTGTAGTGGTGGCCACTAGCGGTATGAACCGTCAGCAGCGATAAGGTATAGCTAAGAGCGCTCCAGACCAACCTTACGAACGCATGACTTACAGAAGGTATACTTAACTAAGAAGGTTTCGGAAACCACGTATTAACGATAAGGTACTTCTTAAGGTACAACTTAAGAACGACGTAGCGTTAAGGTAGTTTCGGAGAACGCACCCCTGGTCTTTAATAACGTTGAACATCAGCAGAATTTATACATCATTCATGGAACGTTTTTTCTGAAACATTTTAGTTGGACGTTAGCTACTACTTGTTGAATGTTTAGAAAACACTCCGAAGTTACGTTCCCATAATGTTTGCAAAATTATCAAATTGAACATTCCCTCTGATTATTATTATTATTTTTTTTCAAAGTTATCATACCCAAGAAAAAAAATCTAAAAACTGTACGTTTTGAATGAATGAAGTAGGCTAAGAAGTAATGTTTTAATAAACGTTCTTGGAAAATATTCTTTATATTAAAACACATAGTGTTTTATAGCATACACACATATCGTACTCGGTTACTAACGTAACCTCGGTTCCCTGAGATGAGGGAACGAGTACTGCGTAAGCTAGCTTACGCTATGGGAAAAGGTCCCCTTTTCTCGAGAATATGAAGCCAAAAATTATCCTTACTTTTAAATAATGTAAAACGCAGTGCTGCAGCACAGCAGACCTAAGCGAAGCAGCTCGCGCGCTTATTGGCTGTGCTGTGGCAACTGCAGCAACCTATGGTGAGGCGGCGGAGAGGAAATAGGCGTGGCTGGAAATAGCCAAAATAGGCGTGGCTGGAACTATATAAGCCACCGCTTCGCCATAGGGATCAGGTTTTAAATCGACTGAAGCGATCACCCGGTCCGAGCACATAGCACGGCAGGTTACGCAGTACTCGTTCCCTCATCTCAGGGAACCGAGGTTACGTTAGTAACCGAGTACGTTCCCTTTCGAGAGTACTCTCGTACTGCGTAAGCTAGCTTACGCTATGGGAACACAATGTAAAACGCCGTGCGTGCTCGGGAACTTCGACCTGTCACAGCCCGAGGCGAGAGCCCGGGGCTTTATAGCAGGAGAAATCCCAGTCCCAACAGCCAACCTTAGTGAGCTTTATATAGGGAACGAAAAAAGGGGGACGTGATAAGGCTTAGCACGTCTATATAGAAAGTACCCTGGCCTGCAGGGCAGGGACTTGCAGATTATAGAATCTAATAAATGTGGACGGAGAGGCCCAGCCTGCCGCCGCACAGATATCATCCAGTGGTATCCCGCAGGACCACGCCCATGACGAGGCCATACCTCGGGTGGAATGGGCTCTGATGCCGAACGGGCAGTGAAGGCCTTTAGATTTGTAAGCCAGCGAGATAGTGTCTACTATCCATCGCGATTGGCTCTGCTTCGTGGTGGCGAGACCTCGGGTGCGCCCACCAAAGCATATGAAGAGCTGGTCCAACCTCCTGAATGAGGCGGAGCGCGCAATATAGGTTTTGAGAGCCCTGACGGGGCAGATGAAGCTCGCGTTGCTTTCGTCGCTTTGCGAGGAAAGGGCTGACAGCGAGATGACCTGTGCTCTGAACGGTGTTGAGAGCACCTTGGGGACATAGCCGTGTCTTGGTCTGAGAATGACTCTGGAGTCATTAGGCCCAAACTCGAGACAGTCAGCGCTTACAGATAGCGCATGTAAATCCCCCACTCGCTTGACTGAGGCCAGAGCCAGTAGAAAAGCGGTTTTGAACGAAAGAAGCTTCATATCGACAGACTGAAGCGGTTCAAAAGGGGGGCCCTTTAAGGCCTCTAGGACCGTAGACAGGTCCCAGGAAGGGATTGAAGGGGGTCGGGGAGGGTTCATCCGACGAGCTCCCTTAAGGAAACGAATGACCAGTTCGTTTTTTCCCAGTGATAGGCCGGCCACCGGAGCATGAGAAGCTGCAATGGCTGCCACATACACTTTGAGCGTAGACGGGGATCTGCCCGCATCTAAACGCTCCTGTAGGAAGGAGAGTATCTCCGTCACGTCACATAAGTGAGGGTCTAGGTTCCGTGTCCCGCACCAGGTGGAGAACACTGACCATTTCTGCGCGTAAAGGCGCCTGGTTGAGGGTGCTCTGGCTTCCGTAATGGTCTTTAACACTCCCTCAGGGAGGTTCCCGGGTACCCGTTGAGGGGCCATACATGAAGGGCCCAAAGTTCGGGGTGGGGATGCCAGAGTGCGCCCTTCAGCTGCGTGAGGAGATCTTTCCGCAGCGGTATTGGCCATGGGGCTGTACTGGACAGCTGCATCAGCTCGGAGAACCAAGGTTGGGTCGTCCAGAGTGGGGCTACCAGCAGCATAGCACATCTGCTCTTCCTGACCCGATCGATGACCTGCGGTAGCATCGCGACCGGTGGGAAGGCATAAAGCGGGCGTCTGGGCCAATCGAGGGCCAGCGCATCCCTGCTCTTTGAAAAATATATTGGGCAATGAGCGTTGTCTTCTGAGGCGAAGAGGTCGACCTCTGCCCTGCCGAAGATGCTCCACATCAACTGAACCGTTTGTGGGTGAAGAGACCACTCCCCAGGGGGAACATTCGCCCTGGAAAGCATGTCCGGGCCCCGGTTCAGGATGCCAGGTACATGCGCTGCCTTTAGCGAGCGCAGATTGTAATGTGCCCATGTCAGAAGACGTTCGGTCAGGGTGTGCAAGGTTTTTGACCTGACACCACCCTGGCGATTTATGTAGGCCACCACTGACATGCTGTCTGATCTGACCAGAACGTGGTGGCCCTTTAAAAATGGGAGGAAAGCTTTCAGGGATAGTTCGACCGCTATCATCTCCAGACAGTTTATGTTTAACAGTCGCTCCGGGCTCAGAGCTGTGATGCAGCCGTGGGTCACCTTGATGCGCGCGCGGCCGGAAATCCAGGCGCGCGCTGGAACACGGTCTCTCAGCCAGCGTTGTAGTGGGCGCATGCGCAGCAGGCCCAGTTTGAGAACCGCAGAGGCTGATGCCATCAGACCTAGCATTTCTTGAAATCGTTTGAGCGGGTAAAGAGACCCGGCTTTGAACGACACGGCTAGATGCTGAATAGTGAGAGCGCGCTGTGACGTCAGACGCGCTGTACACGTCACAGAGTCTATGTCTATCCCCAAAAAGGAAATCCTCTGGCTGGGAGACAGAGCGCTCTTGACAGTGTTGATCGTGAGACCCAGGCATTCTAAATGGCTGAGGATCCAGGATCTGTGTGTCGTCAGTAGTTCCTCGGAATGGGCTAAAACTAGCCAGTCGTCGAGGTAGTTCAATACTCGCACTCCCCGCATTCTCAGGGGTGCGAGAGCGGCATCCATGCACCGTGTAAACGTACGGGGCGCTACGGAGAGGCCGAATGGAAGAACCATGTACTGATAAGTCTGCCCCTCGAAGGCGAATCTCAAGAATGGCCTGTGATGAGGTGCTATTTGAATGTGAAAGTAAGCGTCTTTCAGATCCACTGAGAAAAACCAATCCCTCGGGCGAATTTGCGCGAGTATTTGTTTGGTAGTTAACATTTTGAACGATCGCGCCATAAGCGCTTTGTTCAAACTTCTGAGATCTAGGATGGGTCTGAGACCGCCATCCTTTTTTTGTACGAGGAAGTAGCGGCTGTAAAAGCCTGACTCGCGCTGCGCAGGGGGGACAGTTTCTATCGCCCCTTTTGCAAGAAGGTTTATCAGTTCGGCGCGAAGGATGTGTGTCATTTCGCTTTTCACTTTCGTTTCGACCACGGCGCGAAAGCGCGGCGGTCTGCGAGCGAACTGGAGCGAGTAACCTCGTTTTATTATATTCAAAACCCAATTTGATATGCCGGGGATGGCCTGCCATGCAGTGGCTCGTGCGGCTATGGGTTGAATGTGCTTCGGGCACTGGCCGTCTGTTATGAGGGGACCAGTAGCTCGAGTATGCTGTGCTTGGGACACTGTGGTGACAGCGCTTATTTGTAGGGTTGCGCACTGAGAAGTGGGCACGCGCGCTACATTTAGAGCACCTCCGGCGCGAGCGGGAAGGTGGGCATGAAAGGGGACCCGAGTGTGTTTTTGTGACACTTGGGGGAGTGTGTATACATGTAGGGGTGCGTACTGTGCAGTGGGCACACTGCCTACATCGAAAAAGCTCTTTTTGTGCTTTATTGAGGTCGCCGTGAAAACAGCGTTTGTGTGCAGGCATGCGTGCATTGTAACAGGCTCGTTTACTGCAGTATAGACATCTCCAACCGCCTTTAGTGAGGGGATTGGAGGAAGTATGTGAGGTTTCTTGTGTGGTGGTCCGGCCGCAGCGGGACTTAACCACGGTCTTTTCAGCACGAAGGTCAGGAGGGCTTCGGAGGCTCGGGGTTCAGCACAATCCTGGGCCGAGGTCCCCGTCTCTCTGGCAGTTTGCGGCTCGTAGAGCGAGAGCGGTGCTGGGTTTTGGTCGCTGGGCGAGACTGTAAGTCTGGCTGCGATGGCTTCGAGGTCTGAGGGGGCGGCGCATTTCTACGGCGTCCCGCAGCAGAGCTAGAGCGTTTCGGCAGGAAGTGTCTCATTGCTTGTGACGTCTTCTGAGCCTCAGTGAAGCGTTCAGCGAAACCCTTAACCGACTGGCCAAAGAGGCCGGAAGGCGAGATAGGAGAGTCAAGGAAGGCGGATTTGTCGGCGTCTTTCATCTCCGTGAGCGTGAGCCAGAGGTGTCGCTCTAAAACAGCGAGGCTTGCCATGCTTCGGCCGATCGCTTGTGCTGTGGTCTTTGTCGCACGCAGGGCTAGATCAGTAGCGCTGCGGAGATCTTTAAAGTCATAGGTATCTGGGGCAGACTCGTCCAGGTTAAGGAGAAGACTGGCCTGAAAAACCTGCAGCACAGCCATGGTGTGTAGAGCCGAAGCAGCTTGACCAGCGGAGGTGTATGCTCGGCCAGCGAGAGCTGAGGTGGTGCGGCACGGTTTGGATGGATGCACAGGCTTCGACCGCCATCCTGCGGCTGAGGGCGGGCAGAGGTGTGCAGCAATTGCCTCCTCGAGAGGGGGGAGGCTCTCGTAACCATGGTCTTGGGCGCCGTCGACAGAGGAGAGCGCTGACGAGACAGAAGTTTTCAAGCGTGCGGAGAATGGGGCTTTCCACGACTTCGTGAGTTCATCGTGAACTTCCGGGAAGAAGGGGGCGTTTCTTTGCGGAGGGGCCGAAGGGCGCCCCTGCAAGAACCATTCGTCCAGCCTGCTTTTAGCGGGCTCGTCTGGAGGAGACCAGTCGAGCTGAAGGTCGCTGACAGCCCTTGTAAGCACGCGAGTAAGCTCCGCGTCGATATCAGCGCGTTGTCCGGTGCAGCTGGGGGCTGTAGAGGGGGGGGGGGGGGGGTCCGCAATGGAGCCCGACCATTCCTCACTACTGGACGCGGTGAGAGAAAGGCTGTCGTGTCTGTCCTCTTCCGCCTCAGGCGCTCCGAAGGAGAAGGGGGCGCTGGTGAGCAGAGACTGGCGCTGCTCGTCCACGAAGAGGACAGGCGAAGGAGAGAGAGCGGGCGAGGCACGCGGGGAGTGTTCCGGCGTGAGCTCGCGTGTAGCAGTGTGCTCAGGCATTCTCTGATCGCGGCGTTTCTTACGCGGCACTTGAGAGAGAAGAGGCGGAGTGGGTGGAGCATCGTGGCTGGTTTGAGCTAATCGAGCCCGCAGGGTCGATATAGCCATGTTGTCGCACTCAGTGCAGCCGCCCTTGGAGAGTGCGTTCTCAGCATGCTCGCGGCCCAGGCAGGAGACACAGATGATGTGGCGGTCCTCGCTGGGCAGAGGGCCTCGGCCGGAAGCGCAGGCCCGAGGCATTTGAAACAACGCCTCGAATTTTGGAGAAAAAAGTGTGATGCAGCGGCAAACACACTAGCTTTATAAAGGATATAGTCACGCCGGATGGCGCAGCAGGAAGCGAGTGCTGAAGGCGGCGTCGAGATGAAGCACGAGCCGACATCCTCAGATCTGCGTTGCAGTGCTATCCCGCTGAGAGGCTTTTCGACGGCGTGTAGCGGCTTCTCCCGAAAAGACAGCGAAGTGCAGGTGAGATCGCTGAAGGAGATGAAATCTGATCCCTATGGCGAAGCGGTGGCTTATATAGTTCCAGCCACGCCTATTTTGGCGCGCTCTGACGCGAACCAATGGGGACACGAACCAATGGGGGCGCTTCGCGCCCATTGGACCGTTCCTCTCTGCCGCCTCACCATAGGTTGCTGCAGTTGCCACAGCACAGCCAATAAGCGCGCGAGCCGCTTCGCTTAGGTCTGCTGTGCTGCAGCACTGCGTTTTACATTATTTAAAAATTAAGGATAATTTTTGGCTTCATATTCTCGAGAAAAGGGGACCTTTTCCCATAGCGTAAGCTAGCTTACGCAGTACGAGAGTACTCTCGAAAGGGAAACGCATGTTTGTGTCTTAAGAATGATTTTGCTTTCATGTTGACTTTGAGTGACTCCTACAGTGAAATATATTTTTAATATTCTAGACACATTCCTGAATAAGTGTGTACTGATTTAATCAGATCCTGGACTGTTTAGGTGATTTAACCCTCCTGTTGTTTTGAAATCCAGTGCTATTTTTGTGTTGGGGTCAAACAGACACTCATTGGTTTCCATGCCAAAAATAAAATCACCAAATTGGCAAAAATAATATCTAAAGATATGTGTAAAAACAGAAAACCTCTGTTATAGAGGGTCAGTTACTGAAAATGATTAAATATGTCAGAAACTTTATAGTTCCCTATAATTATTGTTATTTCTTTTGTGTTTGATGGCCAGTTTGACCCACATCCCTTCCTCTTGCTTATTATTGTTTATTTCTCAAAGTCTTGGCAGGGTGAAATAGGTTTCTCATACGTCTTTTAAGTGCTGAAACAGTCTAGAAAAAAAATAAATAACAAGAAAAACAACCTATGACAGATTTTTAGACTGTGAAACTAGATGAACACAATGATTTCCAGAGGATGATTCAGAAGACAAGTCTCAGTTTTATATTTATATTTATACTTATATTTCATAAATGTGTTTCATATTAGGGGTCGACCAATATGTGTTTTTCAGGGCTGATGGAGATACCGATTATCACAGATCAAGTAGACTGATACTATTTTGAACAGATATATATGTCTGGTGTAAAAATGAGAATTAATGTCAAAATTAAGAATAACAAGAGCTCTGACAAAAACTTTTTAAAAATGCTTTTAAATAATTTACTGGCAAATCGGTTTTGAAAATGACCGATATCAATAACCATAAAAAAAGCTTAATATCGGCGCCGATAATTGGTTGGACCTCTGTTTAATTATTTTGCCTGATTCTTTAGTGTTTTTCAAAGTGCTGATTTTGCATTGACACCAATGAGGGTCAGTTTAAGGTCATAACAATTTCTGTACATCCTTTGCAATTTTTTCACCTTTTGCTGAAAATTATGCAGTTTTTATGAAACCTACCTATATTCAGGTGTTGATAAAAAAGGAATGCTTTAAGCTAGAATCATTTTTTTTATTTTTTTTTGTTTAAAAGTAGAGGCTCTGATATTTAGTTTGGTATTGCATATTCAAATATTCATACAGCAAAATATAATATAGGCCATCAAATTTGAGTGAAAATCATCAAAATCGTTGGCGGTGGCTGGCAACTTAAAAAAGAAATGCTGGTGGGGAAAGAGTTAAGAGGAAATGAATAGTTAACCAATTAAACAAGTGATGAAGGGTCAGACTGACCCAGACACAACATGAAAATGTGTTTGTAGGACTTTAAATCTATCTGTAGGATATTATCAGAGGACTCCACTAACAATAACATTCATCATTTCAAGCCCTCGAATGCTTCCTTTCCCACAGGTCTCCATTGCCAATTTCCTTTTCCTTTTTTGTGTTGTTTTTTTTTCTTTCCATGAATATTTTACAACTAAAGTATTTTGTGTATGGTGATGTTTTGTAAAGCTGAAATAGCTCCAGTGTTTGAGAGCAGATTGTTTCTAGATTGAATATAACGTTCATTCATCAGGATTTATAAGATCTTCTGCTCAAAACATTTGAAAAACATCTAAAATTGAGTCTAAGCGTGCACATCTGTTTTCCTCAAGGGTTGAACCGTTATTGCATAAACGATCAAAGTGTGCATGACATTCCTTATCAAACCACTGAAACATTTCCTCATTCATTCTTCACTAAACTGTGTTCATGTTAAATCGGCTTTAAAAAGTCCTTCCTTCGCAGTCCAAGTTGTAGCTGTTTAGTTTTAATAATCTGTTATGGTATGTGTTTTAATGTTTAAAGATGACAAAAAAAGAGTTTTCATATTCCCCATGTGCCTGAATATGTGTACATCCTCACTATATAACAGTATTTACATCTTTATTCAAAGCAACTTATCATAAATTGACGTACACAGCATTTCTGAAACAATAGGTGAACAATACCAGGATGAGCCACCCGGAAACCTCTTTGAAAACAATCATTATTTTTTAATTCTCTTGGTTGATGTTGTAGCACAGAAGCAACACTCAGGATCAGTGAATCTGGTCAAGTATAAGAGCAAGATCACAAGATCAGGCCTTTGAGTTTGTCTGATTTCATTCTAGGACACTACATGCACTCAGAATAAAAGGTACAAAAGTTTTCACTGGGGTGGTAGCTTTATTAAAAAGGCACAACTTTTGAAAAGGTACCATCCCAGTGACAGCTTTTGTACCTTTTGTCTGAGTGTGTGGAGACTTTGATGCTTTATCCTCTTTAATAGGTTGTTATATACAAAATAAGTCGACCTCAGCCGCTGAAATGTATGTTTTGTTGTTGTTTGCATTGCATTGCAAGTTTTTGACCAGTATTGTGTTTCGTTTTTCAGAATGTTTTACACGTACAGTATGTGGGTGTTTGGCAGTGGACCATCACAAACACTAATTCAGTTTCTGCTGATTTCACTGCACATTTCAAGAGTATTTCCTCTGTTTTTATATCAAGGTTTCAGTAAGATAGGGAACTAATGTAGCTCTTTTCAAAACACAAATGTGCAAATATTTTATATTTTTCATATATTTATATATATTTAATTTGAAATATAATGAAATAAAAAAAAGACAAGTGGAAAAAAATCTAGTGTGATTTTAGTTATTGTTATTTTATATAATCAAAATTCATATTATTAACTAATTCATTTGAATGAATATTTGTAATGTTTTAATCAAAGTTTTAGTCATTCTGTTGTGTGTTTTTATTAGTTGTTTTATATTTATTTGTCTGTATAGTTATTTTTTATTAGCTTATATTTAGGTATTTAATTTTTTAATAAGTTGCCAAGACCAATTTTCCTTTAATTTTTCAATCAAATCTGTCTCTCATTAAAATGTATTTTTAATGTATTTTTTTATTTGATTTATTTTCACTATTCTGATTGTTAACTCATAATTCTGCTGTAGATTTAATCATTAACCAAACTGAATGTGATTAAAAGTAAAGTTTCTGTTATGGTTATTGATTGCCATTGGCTCTCTCTCACATGTAGATCAACACCAATGGGTTTGTTGCCCTGGAGAAGCCAACAGGAGAATCCGAGTATCTGGGCAACATGCCGGCCAGTTTTGGGATGATCGCTGCTCTTCAGGGCGACCTGGACACCAGCGACGGAGAAGGAAAGGTGTTCTTCCGCCAGGACTCCAGTTCGGCTCTTCTACAGCGGGCGGCCGATCACATCAACAGAGCTTTTCCTGAGGAGGACACTTTGAACCCCATCAGCGCTGTGGTGGTCACTTGGGTGGATGTGGCGTCTCATCAGACTGAGAGCAGAGGAGACAGACTAGAGCACACGGGAATAGTGAGCTTCAGTTTATTTGTGGGCCATTCACAGAATTTTTAACACACCATAACTTTTCAAAATTGAATCATAGCATCTGTGTTCGGATATGTTTTGGGCCTAAGAAAAATGTATCATATCACAATTATCAATGCATGTGTCAAACTACCTGCACTGCAAAAATCATATTCTTAACAAGTATTTTTGCCTTATTTTCCAGTTGAAATATCTCAAAATTCTAAAAAGAAGTTCAATTAAAGTAACAGCATTCGATTTTAAGGCTTCATATAGGTTGCATTTTGAATATATTGATATAATGTATTTTGCCGGCCCAGATCTTTTTTTTTTTTTTTACTTCTTTTAAATATCCAATTTTTGTTCAAAACAAGTCAAAAAATCCAGAGTGTTGTTAGTATAATATATAACAGTTTTTATTAATGTTTTGAATATTTTTTTTTCTATATTCTGTTTTTATTTAACTTTTAGTTAAAATGTATTCATTTTGTTGTCTTTTGACATTTTTATATTTGTTATCTTATATACTTAATATAAATCATTTTGTTTGCACCGGCAGATCATTTTCAATTCTTTTAACTATAAAAAAAGTTGTAAATAATTTGTTTTATTTTATTTTAATTAATAAACTATTATATATTGTATTAATATAAGTTATATTTAATATAAGTTATTATAAAGTTTTTATTTTTAGATTTTGTTTTAATTTACATTTTTGTTAAGGTTTTAGTAAATTAGTAGTTTTTTTTCCATTTTTATTATTATTTTTATATCTGCGTATGTGTGTGTGTGTGTGTATTTATATTTAACTTATAATTAAAGCATAATTGCATCATATTTTAAAGCTGCATAGGTTTTAAATATGTAACTAAATTTTCCACTGGAAGATCTTTTTCACTTATTTTAAATTTAAAGAGTTAAAAACAAGTGAGGATAAATTCAGTGTTTTTTACGTTTAATATAAATTCATATTTTGAATTGGTTTTTATTTTATTTTTATATATATAATATATAATATATAATATATATATATAATATATACATATATATATATATATATTTTTTTTTTTTTAAGTAATTTGAGTACTTGAACTTAGTTTTTAGTACTTTTTATATGTCAGAATGCTTTTTATTAATATTCAGTTTAAGTAGGTAATTTTAATACTTTAACTTGAACTACACAAAAAAGAGAAATGTTGCTAAGGCAGCTAACTGAAATAAGTTCTGATGGCTTTATCATTGCATCTTGCTGTATGTGGGAATAATAAGAGTCATGGATTTAATTGGTTGGATAAAATACACTTAATGAGTAAATAAATCCTGTTCTTTATCCTCAAAGCGAAATACGTTTCAGCTGGTCATCGCTTCTCTGGAGACCAAGTCCTTTGCGATTCTTCTTTACCCGAGAGAAGCGATGCATTTCCAGAGCACCAGCAGCTACACGATGCACGCTGGCTTCAGTAAAGGACAGGAGACACACTTTTACTTTTCTAAGAAGCAAGGACAATACTATCGCATTACAGACGACACCGAGACGTCTGTCAAGAAATTAGCTGAGTAAGTTTGGTTGCTGTTAGTGTTGGAGTTAACCCAAATGTAAATATTGTCATCATTTACTCATCCTAATGATGTTTCAAAAACCTAAATATCTTTCTTTTTCTGAAGCCAAACTCCAAAATGGACCAAAAGACACCATAATGCTTCTTAAAGTAATCATAGAAGCATAGTACAGACAGTAGCTTTATGTAGAATGAGATTTGAGAGCTGCAATAAAATGAACTGCAAAAAAATATTGTTTTTGTCTTGTTTTCCATCACAAATATTCAAAGATTATTAATGTGCCCCATTATGCCATTTTTAAGGTTTCTTCTATTGTTGTCTACTAAAATAGATTTACATGCATGTAAGAAAAAAAAGAAAAAAGACGAAAAAAAAAGCTTTAGTTTTCTCAGAATATGCATTTAATATCACCTCATTTTCCAGTGATTCTCAAACAATTTGTTTTTTGAAAAAATGAGTTTATGCTTAAAATTTTTACTTTTTTGGATGCATTTTTCCGACAACCAAACTTAATATCTTAGGTATTTGTGTTTAACAGGTAAATGTATCTTGATTTTAAGAATGTTCTTATTGATTTATATATGTTTATTACAAATAATAAAGTATATTTAGGACAGAAAAATAAATGGACTTTTTTCATATTTTCTTTAGATCTGCAAAAAAAGAAAAAAAAGTACAATTATTTTATTTTTCATATAAACACCCAAGATGCATTTATTGGACAAGCAAATGACTTTATATTAAAACTTATTTTCTGAAAATAAAAATATTAAAATGAAGTGAGTTTGATAAATACGATAAAATATATTCAATATTTTTAAATAGATTTTTAAGCATATATTCACTTAATTTTTATGCATTTTTCAGAAAAAAACAAGACTTGAAATCGAAAGTCATTTTCTTTCTCAAGAATATGTTCTTAAATCTTGATTTTGCAATTTTCAGATATTTATAATGGAAGACAAAACATGACAAAATACTAAATGAAAAAAAATATTTGAAAGTTTAATATGTACTTAGAAATGAACAGCATAGTGGTTTGGAGCAACAAATAATGTTGAGCTGAACTAATAACGTTTTTGCGTCAGTGTCCTTTGACCTTGTTTTGTCGATGTCTTTTCCAGGCAGACTAACTCTGGAAAGCGTGGCGTGTGGGTGTATGAAATTGGGAGGTTCCCTCACTTCACAGACGTCGCTCCTGGAGAAGTGGCGGATTTACCTTTGCACAGGAGCACAGGAAGCCACAGCCATCAACGCCCGGTGTATCCTGACCTGGATGGAGTTCACCATCGTCCAGAACGCCCTCCACCCATCCAGGTGCACACGGTTCAGTTCAGGCCTGAGCGACCCGCGGTCGTGGAAATCGAAAATGAAGACAACATCGAGGATAACGGTCAGCATGAGCGGTTTATTTACTTCAGTAATGAACAACTTTGTCCTTTTCTTGAGCCTAAACCATTGTCTTGTTCTTTGCATACAGTATTTACATACAACTCTGGTGAATGTGGCAGACAGAAATGCTCCAGATTTGGTGAATGCAGGAATTATCTGAGGGGACGATGCTGCCAGTGTAAGCCTGGATTCAACGGCAATGGAGTTCAGTGTGTACCTGATGGTAATAACTCTATAATGGACTTCACTTGTTACCGGTTTCATTTCTTTTATAGAAGTGTTTTCTTACAGAGAAAATACATTTTCTGATTAATTTAGTAGTAGCTTCTACTTATTAGAATAACATAACATTTACTTTGTTGTTGACCTCAAAGACTGTGTCTTAATCATATTGCAAAATAAAAAAAATAATGATGTGTTATTTGAATATAATATGACTATAATTGAGCTGGTAAAGTCTTACCTTAATCATATCCTTGAGCCCAAGCCAATTATGGTAATGTTAATAGATTTCATGTTTGAATTAAATTTTTGGTTCTTTCATGGAATAAAGAGTTTTGGGACAGTGAGAAAAGCCACCGTTATGATGATGTCTGCTTTAGAAGTGTCTTTTCTCATGAGGTTGGATTCTGAATGGTGTGTTTGACAGGTGTTCCTCAGAGGATGAATGGTAAAGTGAGAGGCAGGATGTTTGTGGAAAACCTTCAGGCGCCCGTGGACTTCACCAGCGTCGATCTCCACTCGTATGTGGTGGTGAATGAAGGCAGAGCATATGTGGCCATCAGCGGCATTCCAGCCAACGTGGGCTTCTCTCTGCTGCCGCTGTGGTCCATCGGAGGAATCATCGGCTGGACGTTTGCACTTCAGCAGCCGGGCTTCAAGAACGGCTTCAGCATCGTCGGTGAGATTTTCTGCAGTTTCATACAGCGCTCCAGACTGAGACCAAAGAGTCGTATTTTGCAACCATTTTTTCTGCCGGTGCAACTAAAAGTTGTGAGCGGTAACTATAACCATGGTGTTAGTTCAATAGTTGAATGTGATTACATTATTAATTTCAGGGTTTGTACAATTCAAGCACTTTTCAATGACTATTTCCAGCACTTTAAAGCTTTACAATATCCAATTTGAATGTTATTTTTAATGGGATGATCAAAATATACATTGTGGTCCATGTTCCCGGTTACTTTGGAAATATATTTGGTTAGCAATTACATGTTACCCTATTTAAAATCTAATGTGTAGTGTAATTATTGTCATTGCTTTAACTGATTACATTTGATTACTTTTCTAATTTTCTAATGTTTGTTTTTGTACTTTTTATAAATGTAGAGTATTATAAATTTTCTATATAAATATGTGATTTTGCACGTTACTGTTAAAAAAAACATGTATAAGTAGAATGAAGTAATTAATAATGAAATAAAGGTTATATCAAATATTAAAAAAAATAAAAAAATAAAGGAATTTATTATAACTTATTTAGCCCAGGGTTATTATAGTTTACTAAAACTAAAAATAAAATAAAAATAAAATAAAAATTAGTTTTTTTCCCCTAAAACATTTTCATTATTGAAACAAAACGAACATTAACTGAAACATTAAATTGAAAAATAAAATATAAAAAGCTTATTTCAGCTAGCTGTCAAGGAAACATTTCTCATTTTAATTTAGTTTAACTTGATGCAGTAAAATAACTAAAACTACAACTGAAATAAAATCAACTATATAGTGTAGACAAAATCTACTAAAAAAGACAAAAGCTAAACTAAATTAAAATGAAAATGAAAATAGAAAAATAAAAACTATCAATCAAACATCTAAATATTAATAAAAACTATATAATAGTATCTTGGTGATAATAAAATAGCATTGATTCAGATATAAAATGGGGTAAAAAAAATAAAATAAATAAATTAAACAAAATAAACACATTAAAAAATGAATTAAAATAAAAAAAACATTACAAAATATCAATAAATCATCAGTACAGTGTAGTACTATAGTGAGTTGAATCTAAATGTTGTTTTCATAAATATATTAATAAATATGCATAAAGATGCCTATGTATTTTAGTATTGGAGGATTGAGGGTGCAGAAAGAGCCAGAACAGAGCAAGTATTTCTTGCAATAAACCAACATTTTACATCAAAACAAAATGTGTGTCTTCTTCGACGCATCAGTTTGAGTTGTATGCTGTGCAGTGATTCAGTTTGTTTGATGGAACAAAACACTCCCTCTTTCCACTGTCTGTCAGGCGGAGAGTTCAGACGTAAGGCTGAGCTGACCTTCCTGCCGGACGGGGAGCACTTGATCATCTCTCAAGAGTTCAAAGGTATTGATGAGCACAACCACCTGATGGTTGAAACCATACTTGAAGGAATAATTCCTGAGGTTCCTCAGGGAGCCACAGTTCAGATCGACCCCTACACAGAGATCTACCAGTACAGCACCAACTGTGAGTCAAACCATCATATAAATACATACTCACATACAACTATAATGCGTATGTATGATAAAACAATAACGAGTATGCATAATAAAAGAACAATGTATTAAAGAATAAAACATGAATGATTATGCATGAGAATGCATCATAAAATATATATACGTATCTATGAATATTCATTATAAAACATGCATAAGCATGCATTATAAAACATGCATGTGTACATAAGAGTATGCATGTTTTAAACATTAACGAGTATGTATGAGTATGCATTATAAAACATGTGTATATGTGTATGTATGAGAAAACATGCATTAGCTTGTATGCTTATGCATCATAAAACATGCATGAATGATAAAGCATGCATGAGAGTGCATAATTAAACATGCATAAGAATGCATCATAAAACATGAATGATTACGTATGCATATGCATCATAAAACATGCTTGAGCATATATAAATATGCATTTTAAAATATATATATATGAGTATGTATAAGTATTGATTATAAAACATGCATAAGGATGCATTATAAAACATGCATGAGTATGTAGGAGTATGCATAATAAAACATGCATAAGGATGCATTTTAAAACATGCATGATTATGTAAGAGTATGCATCATAAAACATGCATGAGTATGTATAATAAAACATGCTTGTGTACGTATTCATATGCATAATAAAACATGCATGATTATGTATAATAAAACATGGATGTGTACGTATACATATGCATCATAAAAAATGTATGAGTATAGGGCTGCTCCAATCACGATCGGCCGATCGTTATGCGCATCTCGTCAGTAAAGCCGGTTCTCTAATCAGCTGTAAATTCCATCAGGTGCATGATTTCACATAGAGCAGCTGTTACTACACAGAGCCATTGTTAACTGAGAAGCTGTGCAAATCCACGTTCATTTTCAGCGTATATTTGCGCATCTTCTCAGTTAACAACGGCTCTGTGTAGTAACAGCTGCTCTTTGTGAAATCACGCACCTGATGGAGCTTACCGCTGATTAGAGAACCGGCTTTACTGACGAGATGCGCATTAACGATCGGCCGATGGTGATCGGAGCAGCCCTATATGAGTATGCATGGATGTGGATGATAAATCATGCATTAGTATGTATGAGTATGCATGATGGAACATGCATGAGGATGCAGAAAGTGTGTATGATGTGTGATTTCTCCTTTAGTAAAGTGTCATGCTTTGCATTTTAATCCTATTAGAAAACCTGTTGACTCATGTGTGTCTCTTCTGTCAGTAATCACCGCTTCATCCACACGGGAGTATGTGATCAGTCTAACGAACCGTTTGACCCGAAGACGAAGCTACATGTTCAAAGAGACCATCACGTTTCAGGGCTGCCAGCACGATGAAGCTTTCAGAGCCGTGCAATCCACACAGATGCTCAGCGTCAACCAAGTGTTGGTCATGTATGATAGGGGTGAACAGCTCATGCGTTACTCCATGTTTAACAAGATTGGAGACGGTGAGGGCAGATCTGGAAAAATATTTTCCCACTAGGGCTGCACGATGAATAGTATCTTAATCATGACCACGATTATTGCGTCCCTCAATTAATTAAACATAATTGGACTTTTTTCAGATTTATCCTGGAAATGTTTCATTTGACATTTGTATTATCTTGTATTGGTAACAAGCCTCCAAGAGCTTTTATGCATGCAGTCACCAGTTAAAACCAAGAGTTTGAATCTCCCAATCAGAGCTTTTCTCTTAAACTGATAAATCTTTCTGCCAAGAGTTTTACTTACACTTCCCAATCTGGCAACCATGAATCAGAATTGTGAGATATAAACCTAGAATTCCAAGAAAAAAAGTTGCGAGAAGTAAATTTAGAATAACACTCATTAACAATTTTGAGATCAGAATTCTGACAGAAAGTCATAATTCTGTAATTAAGAAATTGCAATTACTTTTGAAATTATTTTTTTATCCGCAGCTTAAGTGTTCTTCCAATACTTCAACCATTATCATGCAGCACTAATTTTCTCTTTTAATGTATTTTCATTATCTGGGAAAATAATAACGGGTTCTTATATCACATCGGCAGGTGGACAAGTGGAAGAAAACGCCTGCTTCACTGGCAGACACGGCTGCGACACGAACGCCGTCTGCAGACCCGGACGAGGAAACCAGTTCACATGTGAATGTGTCGGCGGCTTTAATGGAGACGGACACACTTGCTATGGTAACATTGGATATCTTGCAAAAATTTAATTGTCCGTCCTCAGTCCATCATTGCAATTAAAACCATATCCTATTTCATCACCCTCTTAAAAAGGCCACTAATGTGCTTCCTTTCGAAGGGAAATCAATTTCTGTTCTTCCTAAAGGGGGGCGTTTCCAAGGAATTCTTCTAATCAGGCATCAAAAGGCTCTGAATATTTCCCCAGATCTCTAAGGATGTGGCCCATCCCTTAATGCTTAAAGGAAATTACACATAAAGAGGGCCGATGTTATCTTAAAAAGCTGTAATTAGGAGAATCATTAGTAAACCTTGGTAATGTGACTGAGGAAGTCTTTATGTTTATGATTGCATTAAAGCAGTTCGTCTCCGTCTGAAAAAGCTAGAGGAAATCCTCAGGATTGGTGTGCTTCTCTTTCCTCATTAGACATCGATGAGTGCAGGGAAACGCCTCAGATCTGCGGCTCCAACGCTGTCTGCAGTAATCACCCGGGAACGTATCGCTGCGAGTGTCGGGACGGATTCCAGTTCGCCAGCGATGGACAGACGTGTGTTGGTACGTCTCATTAGTCACTACGTGTTTATGTCTGCTACAAAACCGTCCTGCTACTGAGGATTAAATTAAAAACAGTCAAGTTTCCATCATAAAATATCTCAAATATAAAGAAACCATCAAACTGACATCAAATTTTTGTTTAGTCTGGAACTCAGTAAGAAAAGACCTTTAAGATCTCAGTTTCTTTTCCAACCAAAGAATGGATTTAAATGGAAAGCAAATGGAGATTGGAGACAAAATCTCTGATGTTACTAAAAAAGACCCTAGGAGAAATTCCCTTTGGAGGATGTGGCTCATTAGAAGCACATTATTTCTAAATATTTCAGTCCGTAGCATATTTATTATTTAAACGTTGTACAATTATTTATTTAATTATTTAAATGTAATAATTATTTGATATTGAATTTTAATAAATGAAACATTTTATTTTAATTATTGGATGTATTAAATTTATTTAATGAACGATCAAATGTGCTTAATTGTCATTTACAAAAAAATGATAATGTCCTACAGGGAAGTTTCTTTAAGCAGAAATAAATGTGTTACTAATTTAATTTTCTCCCTTTCTTTCTTTCTTTCTTTCTTTCTTTCTTTCTTTCTTTCTTTCTTTCTTTCTTTCTTTCATCCCTCCTTCCTTCCTTCCTTCCTGTCTGTCTTTCATTCTTTCTTTCATCCCTCCTTCCTCCCTGTCTGTCTGTCTGTCTGTCTTTCTTTCTTTCATCCTTCCTTCCTTCCTTCCTTCCTTCCTCCCTCCATGTCTGTCTTTCTCTTTATCTTTCTTTCACTTTTTCTTTCTTTCTTTCATCCCTTCTTCCTTCCTGTCTGTCTGTCTGTCTTTCGTTCTTTCTTTCTTTCTTTGTTTCTTTCTTTCATCCTTCCTTCCTTCCTCCCTCCCTTCCTCCCTCCTTGCTTTCTTTCTTTCTTTCTTTCTTTCTTTCATCCCTCCTTCCTTCCTGTCTGTCTGTCTGTCTGTCTGTCTGTCTTTCTTTCTTTCTTTCTTTCTTTTATCCTTCCTTCCTGTCTGTCTGTCTTTCTTTCTTTCTTTCTTTCTTTCTTTCTTTCTTTTATCCTTCCTTCCTTCCTTCCTTCCTTCCTGTCTGTCTGTCTGTCTGTCTGTCTTTCTTTTGTGTTTGAGCTCATACTGAGATCCGTGACTCGTAAGTCACTCTTTGAGACACCGTGTTGTAAAGGAAAAAATCTCTAAAGCAGATTCGTGTTTTTAAAAGGTTTTATTGAATCGGTTGTGCTGTGTTGTAGAGGTGCAGCGTCCCGTGGACCCGTGTCGCGTCGGCACTCATGACTGTGACGTCCCTGAGCGCGCTCGCTGCACGTACACCGGAGGATCGTCCTACATTTGCACCTGTCTGCCGGGATTCATGGGAGATGGCCGCAGCTGTCAGGGTGGGTCTCTACCTCTCTGTCACAGCTAATTTTTGGTCATTATTGGCTAATTCATTTTCTTCCTGTTTGTCTTTCTTTCTTTCTTCCTTCCTTCCTCCCTCCCTGTCTTTCTTTCTTTCTTTCATCCGTCTTTCCTTCCTTCCTGTATGTCTGTCTTTCGTTCTTTCTTTCATCCCTCCTTCCTTCCTTCCTGTCTGTCTTTCTTTCTTTCATCCTTCCTTCCTCCCTCCCTGTCTGTCTGTCTGTCTTTCTTTCTTTCATCATTCCTTCCTTCCTTCCTTCCTTCCTTCCTTCCTTCCTTCCTTCCTTCCTTCCTTCCTTCCTTCCTCCCTCCCTGTCTGTCTGTCTGTCTGTCTGTCTGTCTTTCTTTCTTTCATCATTCCTTCCTTCCTTCCTTCCTTCCTCCCTCCCTGTCTGTCTTTCTCTTTCTTTCTTTCTTTCTTTCTTTCTTTCTTTCTTTCATCCCTCCTTCCTCCCTGTCTGTCTGTCTGTCTTTCTTTCTTTCATCCTTCCTTCCTTCCTCCCTGTCTGTCTGTCTTTCCCTTTTTCTTTCTTTCTTTCATCCCTCCTTCCTTCCTGTCTGTCTGTCTTTCGTTCTTTCTTTATTTATTTCTTTCTTTCATCCTTCCTTCCTCCCTCCCTTCCTCCCTCCTTGCTTTCTTTCTTTCTTTCATCCCTCCTTCCTTCCTACCTGTCTGTCTTTCTTTCTTTCTTTCTTTCTTTCATCCTTACTTTCTTCCTTCCTCCCTGTCTGTCTGTCTTTCTTCCTCCCTCCCTCCCTGTCTGTCTGTCTGTCTGTCTGTCTGTCTGTCTGTCTTTCTCTTTTTCTTTCTTTCATCCTTCCTTCCTTCCTGTCTGTCTGTCTGTCAGTTTGTCTTTCTTTCTTTCATCCTTCCTTTCTTCCTTCCTCCCTGTCTGTCTGTCTGTCTGTCTGTCTTTCTCTTTTTCTTTCTTTTATCCTTCCTTCCATCCTTCCTGTCTGTCAGTCTGTCTTTCTTTCTTTCTTTCTTTTATCCTTCCTTCCTTCCTTCCTTCCTCCCTGTCTGTCCGTCTGTCTGTCTTTCTTTCTTTCATCCTTCTTTCCTTCCTTCCTCCCTCCCTGTCTGTCTTTCTCTTTATCTTTCTTTCTATTTTTCTTTCTTTCTTTCATCCCTTCTTCCTTCCTGTCTGTCTGTCTGTCTGTCTTTCGTTCTTTCTTTCTTTCATCCCTCCTTCCTTCCTTTCTGTCTGTCTGTCTGTCTGTCTTTTGTTCTTTCTTTCATCCCTCCTTCCTTCCTTCCTTCCTTCCTGTCTGTCTTTCTTTCTTTCTTTCTTTCGTCCTTACTTTCTTGCTTCCTCCCTGTCTGTCTGTCTGTCTGTCTGTCTGTCTTTCTTTCTCTTATTCTTTCTTTCATCCTTTCTTCCTTCCTGACTGTCTGTCTGTCTGTCTGTCTTTCTTTCTTTCATCCTTCCTTCCTTCCTTCCTTCCTTCCTTTCTTTCTTTCTTTCTTTTTTTTCTTTCATCCTTTCTTCCTTCCTTCCTCCCTGTCTGTCTGTCTTTCTTTCATCCTTCCTTCCTTTCTTTCTTTCTTTCTTTCTTTCTTTCTTTCTTTCTTTCTTTCTTCCTCCCTCCCTGCCTCCCTCCCTGTCTGTCTGTCTGTCTGTCTGTCTGTCTTTCTCTTTTTCTTTCTTTTATCCTTCCTTCCTTCCATCCTTCCTGTCTGTCTGTCTGTCTGTCTGTCTTTCTTTCTTTCTTTTATCCTTCCTTCCTTCCTGTCTGTCTGTCTGTCTGTCTGTCTTTCTTTTGTGTTTGAGCTCATACTGAGATCCGTGACTCGTAAGTCACTCTTTGAGACACCGTGTTGTAAAGGAAAAAATCTCTAAAGCAGATTCGTGTTTTTAAAAGGTTTTATTGAATCGGTTGTGCTGTGTTGTAGAGGTGCAGCGTCCCGTGGACCCGTGTCGCGTCGGCACTCATGACTGTGACGTCCCTGAGCGCGCTCGCTGCACGTACACCGGAGGATCGTCCTACATTTGCACCTGTCTGCCGGGATTCATGGGAGATGGCCGCAGCTGTCAGGGTGGGTCTCTACCTCTCTGTCACAGTCATGATTTATTAGAAGAGTACACTCCATTTTTGTAAGGGATTTTAATGTCCACCAAGCTAATATTTGGTCATTATTGGCTAATTCATTTTCTTGACTCTGCCTAGTTTCAATTCAACAGTCTGGTCAATGGATAGTGCTTTACTGATTTTTTACATCTGCAAATCTTCAGTAGTTGTGGCTGAGCACTAGACATTGGCTCTGAATTATTTGAAATGATGTTAATGGATCTGACCTCAGTCTGATTATTAACCGAGAGGGAAAACAGCTTTAATTTCTCTTTCCCATCACTCCTGCACAACTCATTCATTTTTCAGTATTTATGCACTTGCCTTACTTACTGTACACATATAACTTAATGCATATTTAGTTTTATTTATTACTTAAATGTAATAATTTTTAAAAAAAATATTTAAACATTTATAATTTAAATAGAATAAATGCATTATTTTAATTATGTAATTTATAATAATATATTTTCTTTTTTAAAACATTTACATGTGCTTAATTGTAATTTAAATGCAAAATTTTTTTTGGAAATCTTCACTAAGGAAAATTGTATTACTTTTCTTTCTTTCCATCATACAAAGCACTGTGAATGACATTAAACAACTGTAGAAAATATATATATATTTTTTTGCAAAACATAAATATTAGTGGGATTTTTTATTGTGAAAACCTTTTGCATCATTCTTTGCAAAACATTTTTTTATATCATTGATTTGTTTCTCTCTTTCAGACATAGATGAGTGTCGGGTGAATCAGTGTCATGAGAATGCCGTCTGCTTCAACACACCTGGATCTTTCACCTGTCAGTGTAACCCTGGTTTCCATGGTGACGGTTTCCAGTGCTCTAGAGGTAGACTCTAGCTGTAAATGAACATCAGTTGTGTATTTTGGTTTTGTGCTCATTCTTCTTAGTTACTCAGACCAATATCCTCCACTAACTGCTTTGCTGGTTTAGTCATAGTTCTGGTAAATTCCGATAAAGCCATTTCTGGCATATTTGGAGAATTTCATTTAGTTTTTGGACAATGCGGTTTGGAGAATATTTGTGCATCATTGCATAAGGATACAGCCTTGAGAAACACAACAGTATAACAATGTTTTAAGCAGACTCCAGCTCATTATGCTGGACAACTTTTTTTTTTTGTAAAAAAAAAAAATAAACATATATATATACATATATTAGTATTTATTTTTTTTGAGAAGAAGTCTGTTCTGCTCACCAAAGGTACATTTATTTGATCAAAATAAAGTAAAATCAGTTATAATGTGAAATATTATTACAATTTAAAACAGCTGTTTTCTATGTGAATATACTGTAAAATGTCATTTATTACTTCAGTCTTCAGTGTCACATAATTCTTCAGAAAATTCATTTTATGGAGGTGAAACAGTTCAGTTTTATTCAGAGACAGAAACTGAACTAAATCATACAATTTGTTGCAGATGCTGATATTTATATGATGAAATGCTGATGCTTGTGATGTAAATCAATGAGATGTTTATAACAGTACATCAGATACTGACATAAAATGATATAAATATCAGTCGTTACTCTATATCTCCAATAATCTGTCTTAATAAGAGAATATTTTTAACAGGTTAAATGATGAAGAACGGGAAGAACCTTCTTTGGCCACATAGAAGCTTCTGTGAAACAGAAAGTATCTTCAGATTTTAAAGGTTCTTTATGGAACCATTTAGACAAAAGGTTATTCTATGGCATTGTGAAGCACCTTTATTTTTAAGAGTGTACTTGATAAAAACTCTAAACTATCAATGAGGCAACAAGACATGACTGTATGTGAAAGGTTTAATGGTAAAGTTTGATCATGTTGATAATTTAGAGGCCTTGCATATCAAATATGATAGAGTTAACTGTGTGTATTTGTATCCATGCAGAACGTGAGAAGACGCGCTGCCAGCTGCAAAGGGAGAGCGCTCTGGGCTCTGGGCCCCGCGGGCCCCGTCCCGTGCCCCGTCAGTATGTGCCGACGTGTGACGCCCAGGGCGAGTACGACCCCATACAGTGTCACGCCAGCATTAGACAGTGCTGGTGCGTGGACCGTGATGGCCAGGAGATCTCTGGGACACGAACGGGACCCGGACGCCTTCCTGACTGTGAGTCTTACACATGCTTTACTCATCAAGACCTTGTAAAACACCAGATTAACTGAATACATAAGACACACATGTTGCTTGTTGCAATGCATTCTGGGTGGACACATGTATTCTGCCTGCCTTGTGTCAGGAGCAGGATAGCCGAAAACAGATTTATTCATTTATACACGTTTATTTATATACTTTTGAAAGAAATCTCTTCTGCTCTGCTAGGCTCTATTTATTTGGTCAAAAATACAGTACAAATAATTATATTGTGAAATAGGATAGGATAGACTATTTCCCACAGGGAAATTGGTCTGCATGTGTCACGATCGGTGTTACAGAAAACACAGGAGAAGGAACCAATCGCAGGTAAGTCATTTATTAAAGGGTAATCCAAAAGGGGTAAACAGTCCAGGCAGGGTCAAAACCAGAATATCCAAATCCAAACATAAACAAGACACAAAGGCAAGGCAAGGCAAGGCAAGGCGACGGACATGAATAAATTTTCAACATTAAACAAGGACTCCGTGACACATACTCAGACAGACCGGGTATAAATACACAGAAGGTAATGAGGGAACTGGAGACAGGTGGGGACTAATCAATTAACCCAAACAAGGAGGAAGGTGACCAAATAAGGGAACAGACAGTTCATAAAGTGACAGACACCATGGGAAAGGAGGACATCTAGTGGAAACCCAGGGAACACAACCCAGACACTGTGACAGTACCCCCCCTCTACGGAGCGGCTCCCAGACGCTCCACGACAAGACACAAAACAGAGACCAGGAGGGAGGCGGACAGGTGGAGGCTCAGGGGGAGGGACGGAGGGCCAGAAAGGAAACATGGGACACAGACACCAGAAGTGTAAACACAAAACAGGGAGACCAGGAGCGAGGAGGACCGGAGGAGGTCCAGGAGGAGGGACGGAGGGCCAGACTAACAGAGGGGAACCGACAGAAAACACAACAGGAAACAAGAAACACAAAAAATAAGTCCATAAGGACATCACGTGGCGCCCACCAGGGCGGAACAGAAGACCACCACAACCGTGGGGTCAGGGCACAAGCCCCCCAGGGCGGAGCAGAGGACCACCCCACCCCTGTGGTCAAGGCGGAAACCCTCCAGGGCGGAGCAGAAGACCACCACAACCGTGTGGTCAGGACGGAAGCCCACCAGGGCGGAGCAGAAGACCACCACAACCGTGTGGTCAGGATGGAAGCCCCCCAGGGCGGAGAAGAAGACCACCACGTCCTTGTGGACGAAGCCAGAGTCCTCCAGGGCGGAGCGGAAGACCCCCACAGCCGTGTGGTCAGGGCAGAAGGCCCCCAGGGCGGAGCAGAAGACCACCACAGCCATGTGGTCAGGACCAGAGCCCCCCAAGGCGGAGCAGACCTCCGTGCGGCTGGACCAACGGAACGACGAAACTCTGGTAATTCCCTGGTGTCCTTACTGGACTCCAAAAGATTGGTGCTGGCCTGACACTGCTCATGAAGATCACCGGTGACTTGACTCAGTCCTTGAAGATCACCAGTGACTTGACTCAGTCCTTGAAGATCACCGGTGACTTGACTCAGTCCTTGAAGATCACCGATCAAAAAGTTGCGAGAAGTAAATTTAGAATAACACTCATTAACAATTTTGAGATCAGAATTCTGACAGAAAGTCATAATTCTGTAATTAAGAAATTGCAATTACTTTTGAAATTATTTTTTTATCCGCAGCTTAAGTGTTCTTCCAATACTTCAACCATTATCATGCAGCACTAATTTTCTCTTTTAATGTATTTTCATTATCTGGGAAAATAATAACGGGTTCTTATATCACATCGGCAGGTGGACAAGTGGAAGAAAACGCCTGCTTCACTGGCAGACACGGCTGCGACACGAACGCCGTCTGCAGACCCGGACGAGGAAACCAGTTCACATGTGAATGTGTCGGCGGCTTTAATGGAGACGGACACACTTGCTATGGTAACATTGGATATCTTGCAAAAATTTAATTGTCCGTCCTCAGTCCATCATTGCAATTAAAACCATATCCTATTTCATCACCCTCTTAAAAAGGCCACTAATGTGCTTCCTTTCGAAGGGAAATCAATTTCTGTTCTTCCTAAAGGGGGGCGTTTCCAAGGAATTCTTCTAATCAGGCATCAAAAGGCTCTGAATATTTCCCCAGATCTCTAAGGATGTGGCTTTAATGCTTAAAGGAAATTACACATAAAGAGGGCCGATGTTATCTTAAAAAGCTGTTATTAGGAGAATCATTAGTAAACCTTGGTAATGTGACTGAGGAAGTCTTTATGTTTATGATTGCATTAAAGCAGTTCGTCTCCGTCTGAAAAAGCTAGAGGAAATCCTCAGGATTGGTGTGCTTCTCTTTCCTCATTAGACATCGATGAGTGCAGGGAAACGCCTCAGATCTGCGGCTCCAACGCTGTCTGCAGTAATCACCCGGGAACGTATCGCTGCGAGTGTCGGGACGGATTCCAGTTCGCCAGCGATGGACAGACGTGTGTTGGTACGTCTCATTAGTCACTACGTGTTTATGTCTGCTACAAAACCGTCCTGCTACTGAGGATTAAATTAAAAACAGTCAAGTTTCCATCATAAAATATCTCAAATATAAAGAAACCATCAAACTGACATCAAATTTTTTGTTTAGTCTGGAATTCAGTAAGAAAAGACCTTTAAGATCTCAGTTTCTTTTCCAACCAAAGAATGGATTTAAATGGAAAGCAAATGGAGATTGGAGACAAAATCTCTGATGTTACTAAAAAAGACCCTAGGAGAAATTCCCTTTGGAGGATGTGGCTCATTAGAAGCACATTATTTCTAAATATTTCAGTCCGTAGCATATTTATTATTTAAACGTTGTACAATTATTTATTTAATTATTTAAATGTAATAATTATTTGATATTGAATTTTAATAAATGAAACATTTTATTTTAATTATTGGATGTATTAAATTTATTTAATGAACGATCAAATGTGCTTAATTGTCATTTACAAAAAAATGATAATGTCCTACAGGGAAGTTTCTTTAAGCAGAAATAAATGTGTTACTAATTTAATTTTCTCCCTCTCTTTCTTTCTTTCTTTCTTTCTTTCTTTCTTTCTTTCTTTCTTTCTTTCTTTCATCCATCCATCCTTCCTTCCTTCCTTCCTTCCTGTCTGTCTGTCTTTCATTCTTTCTTTCATCCCTCCTTCCTCCCTGTCTGTCTGTCTGTCTGTCTTTCTTTCTTTCATCCTTCCTTCCTTCCTTCCTCCCTCCATGTCTGTCTTTCTCTTTATCTTTCTTTCTCTTTTTCTTTCTTTCTTTCATCCCTTCTTCCTTCCTGTCTGTCTGTCTGTCTTTCGTTCTTTCTTTCTTTCTTTGTTTCTTTCTTTCATCCTTCCTTCCTTCCTCCCTCCCTTCCTCCCTCCTTGCTTTCTTTCTTTCTTTCTTTCTTTCTTTCTTTCTTTCTTTCTTTCTTTCTTTCTTTCTTTCATCCCTCCTTCCTTCCTTCCTGTCTGTCTGTCTGTCTGTCTGTCTGTCTGTCTTTCTTTCTTTCTTTCTTTCTTTTATCCTTCCTTCCTTCCTTCCTTCCTTCCTGTCTGTCTGTCTGTCTGTCTGTCTTTCTTTCTTTCTTTCTTTCTTTCTTTCTTTCTTTCTTTCTTTCTTTTATCCTTCCTTCCTTCCATCCTTCCTGTCTGTCTGTCTGTCTGTCTTTCTTTCTTTCTTTTATCCTTCCTTCCTTCCTGTCTGTCTGTCTGTCTGTCTTTCTTTCTTTCTTTTATCCTTCCTTCCTTCCATCCTTCCTGTCTGTCTGTCTGTCTGTCTTTCTTTCTTTCTTTTATCCTTCCTTCCTTCCTTCCTGTCTGTCTGTCTGTCTGTCTGTCTTTCTTTTGTGTTTGAGCTCATACTGAGATCCGTGACTCGTAAGTCACTCTTTGAGACACCGTGTTGTAAAGGAAAAAATCTCTAAAGCAGATTCGTGTTTTTAAAAGGTTTTATTGAATCGGTTGTGCTGTGTTGTAGAGGTGCAGCGTCCCGTGGACCCGTGTCGCGTCGGCACTCATGACTGTGACGTCCCTGAGCGCGCTCGCTGCACGTACACCGGAGGATCGTCCTACATTTGCACCTGTCTGCCGGGATTCATGGGAGATGGCCGCAGCTGTCAGGGTGGGTCTCTACCTCTCTGTCACAGTCATGATTTATTAGAAGAGTACACTCCATTTTTGTAAGGGATTTTAATGTCCACCAAGCTAATATTTGGTCATTATTGGCTAATTCATTTTCTTGACTCTGCCTAGTTTCAATTCAACAGTCTGGTCAATGGATAGTGCTTTACTGATTTTTTACATCTGCAAATCTTCAGTAGTTGTGGCTGAGCACTAGACATTGGCTCTGAATTATTTGAAATGATGTTAATGGATCTGACCTCAGTCTGATTATTAACCGAGAGGGAAAACAGCTTTAATTTCTCTTTCCCATCACTCCTGCACAACTCATTCATTTTTCAGTATTTATGCACTTGCCTTACTTACTGTACACATATAACTTAATGCATATTTAGTTTTATTTATTACTTAAATGTAATAATTTTTAAAAAAAATATTTAAACATTTATAATTTAAATAGAATAAATGCATTATTTTAATTATGTAATTTATAATAATATATTTTCTTTTTTAAAACATTTACATGTGCTTAATTGTAATTTAAATGCAAAATTTTTTTTGGAAATCTTCACTAAGGAAAATTGTATTACTTTTCTTTCTTTCCATCATACAAAGCACTGTGAATGACATTAAACAACTGTAGAAAATATATATATATTTTTTTGCAAAACATAAATATTAGTGGGATTTTTTATTGTGAAAACCTTTTGCATCATTCTTTGCAAAACATTTTTTTATATCATTGATTTGTTTCTCTCTTTCAGACATAGATGAGTGTCGGGTGAATCAGTGTCATGAGAATGCCGTCTGCTTCAACACACCTGGATCTTTCACCTGTCAGTGTAACCCTGGTTTCCATGGTGACGGTTTCCAGTGCTCTAGAGGTAGACTCTAGCTGTAAATGAACATCAGTTGTGTATTTTGGTTTTGTGCTCATTCTTCTTAGTTACTCAGACCAATATCCTCCACTAACTGCTTTGCTGGTTTAGTCATAGTTCTGGTAAATTCCGATAAAGCCATTTCTGGCATATTTGGAGAATTTCATTTAGTTTTTGGACAATGCGGTTTGGAGAATATTTGTGCATCATTGCATAAGGATACAGCCTTGAGAAACACAACAGTATAACAATGTTTTAAGCAGACTCCAGCTCATTATGCTGGACAACTTTTTTTTTTTGTAAAAAAAAAAAATAAACATATATATATACATATATTAGTATTTATTTTTTTTGAGAAGAAGTCTGTTCTGCTCACCAAAGGTACATTTATTTGATCAAAATAAAGTAAAATCAGTTATAATGTGAAATATTATTACAATTTAAAACAGCTGTTTTCTATGTGAATATACTGTAAAATGTCATTTATTACTTCAGTCTTCAGTGTCACATAATTCTTCAGAAAATTCATTTTATGGAGGTGAAACAGTTCAGTTTTATTCAGAGACAGAAACTGAACTAAATCATACAATTTGTTGCAGATGCTGATATTTATATGATGAAATGCTGATGCTTGTGATGTAAATCAATGAGATGTTTATAACAGTACATCAGATACTGACATAAAATGATATAAATATCAGTCGTTACTCTATATTTCCAATAATCTGTCTTAATAAGAGAATATTTTTAACAGGTTAAATGATGAAGAACGGGAAGAACCTTCTTTGGCCACATAGAAGCTTCTGTGAAACAGAAAGTATCTTCAGATGTTAAAGGTTCTTTATGGAACCATTTAGACAAAAGGTTATTCTATGGCATTGTGAAGCACCTTTATTTTTAAGAGTGTACTTGATAAAAACTCTAAACTATCAATGAGGCAACAAGACATGACTGTATGTGACAGGTTTAATGGTAAAGTTTGATCATGTTGATAATTTAGAGGCCTTGCATATCAAATATGATAGAGTTAACTGTGTGTATTTGTATCCATGCAGAACGTGAGAAGACGCGCTGCCAGCTGCAAAGGGAGAGCGCTCTGGGCTCTGGGCCCCGCGGGCCCCGTCCCGTGCCCCGTCAGTATGTGCCGACGTGTGACGCCCAGGGCGAGTACGACCCCATACAGTGTCACGCCAGCATTAGACAGTGCTGGTGCGTGGACCGTGATGGCCAGGAGATCTCTGGGACACGAACGGGACCCGGACGCCTTCCTGACTGTGAGTCTTACACATGCTTTACTCATCAAGACCTTGTAAAACACCAGATTAACTGAATGCATAAGACACACATGTTGCTTGTTGCAATGCATTCTGGGTGGACACATGTATTCTGCCTGCCTTGTGTCAGGAGCAGGATAGCCGAAAACAGATTTATTCATTTATACACGTTTATTTATATACTTTTGAAAGAAATCTCTTCTGCTCTGCTAGGCTCTATTTATTTGGTCAAAAATACAGTACAAATAATTATATTGTGAAATAGGATAGGATAGACTATTTCCCACAGGGAAATTGGTCTGCATGTGTCACGATCGGTGTTACAGAAAACACAGGAGAAGGAACCAATCGCAGGTAAGTCATTTATTAAAGGGTAATCCAAAAGGGGTAAACAGTCCAGGCAGGGTCAAAACCAGAATATCCAAATCCAAACATAAACAAGACACAAAGGCAAGGCAAGGCAAGGCAAGGCAAGGCAAGGCGATGGACATGAATAAACTTTCAACATTAAACAAGGACTCCGTGACACATACTCAGACAGACCGGGTATAAATACACAGAAGGTAATGAGGGAACTGGAGACAGGTGGGGACTAATCAATTAACCCAAACAAGGAGGAAGGTGACCAAATAAGGGAACAGACAGTTCATAAAGTGACAGACACCATGGGAAAGGAGGACATCTAGTGGAAACCCAGGGAACACAACCCAGACACTGTGACAGTACCCCCCCTCTACGGAGCGGCTCCCAGACGGTCCACGACAAGACACAAAACAGAGACCAGGAGGGAGGCGGACAGGTGGAGGCTCAGGGGGAGGGACGGAGGGCCAGAAAGGAAACATGGGACACAGACACCAGAAGTGTAAACACAAAACAGGGAGACCAGGAGCGAGGAGGACCGGAGGAGGTCCAGGAGGAGGGACGGAGGGCCAGACTAACAGAGGGGAACCGACAGAAAACACAACAGGAAACAAGAAACACAAAAAATAAGTCCATAAGGACATCACGTGGCGCCCACCAGGGCGGAACAGAAGACCACCACAACCGTGGGGTCAGGGCACAAGCCCCCCAGGGCGGAGCAGAGGACCACCCCACCCCTGTGGTCAAGGCAGAAACCCTCCAGGGCGGAGCAGAAGACCACCACAACCGTGTGGTCAGGACGGAAGCCCACCAGGGCGGAGCAGAAGACCACCACAACCGTGTGGTCAGGATGGAAGCCCCCCAGGGCGGAGAAGAAGACCACCACGTCCTTGTGGACGAAGCCAGAGTCCTCCAGGGCGGAGCGGAAGACCCCCACAGCCGTGTGGTCAGGGCAGAAGGCCCCCAGGGCGGAGCGGAAGACCACCACAGCCATGTGGTCAGGACCAGAGCCCCCCAAGGCGGAGCAGACCTCCGTGCGGCTGGACCAACGGAACGACGAAACTCTGGTAATTCCCTGGTGTCCTTACTGGACTCCAAAAGATTGGTGCTGGCCTGACACTGCTCATGAAGATCACCGGTGACTTGACTCAGTCCTTGAAGATCACCGGTGACTTGACTCAGTCCTTGAAGATCACCGGTGACTTGACTCAGTCCTTGAAGATCACCGGTGACTTGACTCAGTCCTTGAAGATCACCGGTGACTAGCCCTGACTCTGGAGGGTCAGCGGTGACTAGCCCTGACTCTGGAGGGTCAGCGGTGACTAGCCCTGACTCTGGAGGGTCAGCGGTGACTAGCCCTGACTCTGGAGGGTCAGCGGTGACTAGCCCTGACTCTGGAGGGTCAGCGGTGACTAGCCCTGTCTCTGGAGGGTCAGCGGTGACTAGCCCTGACTCTGGAGGGTCAGCGGTGACTAGCCCTGACTCTGGAGGGTCAGCGGTGACTAGCCCTGACTCTGGAGGGTCAGCGGTGACTAGCCCTGACTCTGGAGGGTCAGCGTTGACTAGCCCTGACTCTGGAGGATCAGCGTTGACTAGCCCTGACTCTGGAGGATCAGCGGTGACTAGCCCTGACTCTGGAGGATCAGCGGTGACTAGCCCTGACTCTGGAGGATCAGCGGTGACTAGCCCTGACTCTGGAGGATCAGCGGTGACTAGCCCTGACTCTGGAGGATCAGCGGTGACTAGCCCTGACTCTGGAGGATCAGCGGTGACTAGCCCTGACTCTGGAGGATCAGCGGTGACTAGCCCTGACTCTGGAGAGTTCACTGGCACCTGACTCGACTCTGGAGAGTTCACTGGCACCTGACTCGACTCTGGAGAGTTCACTGGCACCTGATTCGACTCTGGAGAGTTCACTGGCACCTGACTCGACTCTGGAGAGTTCACTGGCACCTGACTCGACTCCGGAGGGTCAACTGGAACCTGACTCGACTCCGGAGGGTCAACTGGAACCTGACTCGACTCCGGAGGGTCAACTGAGACTCTCATCCTGTGCAGCAGCGCTGGGCAAGCAGCCATCTTGGGCCATGACTCTGGACAGGCGGCCCTCTTGTACTGTGGTGCTGGGCTGGCGGCCATCTTGTACTGTGGCGCTGGACCAGTTGCCAATTTGGGCATTGGCGCTGGGCTAGCGGCCATCTTGTGCTGTGGCGCTGGACTGACGGCCATCCTGTGCTGTGGCGCTGGACTGACGGCCATCTTGTGCTGTGGCGCTGGACTGACGGCCATCTTGTGCTGTGGCGCTGGACTGACGGCCATCTTGTGCTGTGGCGCTGAACCGGTGGCCAATTTGGGCATTGGCGCTGGGCTGGCGGCCATCTTGTACTGTGGCGCTGGACCGGTGGCCAATCTGGGCATTGGCACTGGGTTAGCGGCCATCTTGTGCTGTGGCGCTGGACTGACGGCCATCTTGTGATGTGGCGCTAGGCTGACGGCCATCTTGGGCTGTGGCACTGAACCGGTGGCCAATTTGGGAATTGGTGCTGGGCTGGCAGCCATCTTGGGCTGTGGCGCTGGAACGGTGGCCAATTTGGGCATTGGCGCTGGGTTAGCGGCCATCTTGTGCTGTGGCGCTTGGCTGGTAGCCATCCTGGGCAGTGGTGCTGGACTGGCGGCCATCTTGGGTTGTGGCGCTTGGCTGGTAGCAATCCTGGGCAGTGGTGCTGGACTGGCGGCCATCTTGGGTTGTGGCGCTTGGCTGGTTGCCATCCTGGGCAGTGGTGCTGGGCTGACGACCACCCCGCCGGAAGAGACAGAAGTGGCTGGGGCATCCCACCGAAGCCGATGCTGCAGGTAGCGCACGAATTCCCAGAATTCCAGTGTCTCTAACTGCGCCATCTTCTCCTGAGACACTGGATCATCCAGCCCGCCATTGAAATAGTCCTTGAGGGCCGCATCGTTGTAGCCCATGCCCTCGGCCAGGGACCAGAACACCTGAGCCAGGGCACCCACTTCATTGCCCTCTTGGCGGAGGGCGATCAACCGAAGGTACTTGGTTCGCCGCTCCGCCATCTTGGCTGGGGAACGGAAAAATGACATACCGCTGGTTCCTACTGTGACGGAGTCCTTCTGTCACGATCGGTGTTACAGAAAACACAGGAGAAGGAACCAATCGCAGGTAAGTCATTTATTAAAGGGTAATCCAAAAGGGGTAAACAGTCCAGGCAGGGTCAAAACCAGAATATCCAAATCCAAACATAAACAAGACACAAAGGCAAGGCAAGGCAAGGCAAGACAAGGCAAGGCAAGGCAAGGCAAGGCAAGGCGACGGACATGAATAAACTTTCAACATTAAACAAGGACTCCGTGACACATACTCAGACAGACCGGGTATAAATACACAGAAGGTAATGAGGGAACTGGAGACAGGTGGGGACTAATCAATTAACCCAAACAAGGAGGAAGGTGACCAAATAAGGGAACAGACAGTTCATAAAGTGACAGACACCATGGGAAAGGAGGACATCTAGTGGAAACCCAGGGAACACAACCCAGACACTGTGACAGCATGAGCAGCCAAGACATAAACCATACAACACAAAATAAATACAATAGATATTTCACTGTACAAAATATACACAATATGTAATACTGCAATTGCAACAAATATTATTAGAATTTAAAATAGCTGTTTTCTACACTCTTGTTCAAAAGTTTGAGATCAGTTTTGTAATGTTTTTTAAAGAAGTCTCTTCTGCTCATCAAGGTTGCATTTATTATACAACTGTGATATTGTGAAATATTATTGCAGTTTAAAATAATGTTTTTTCTTTTTTAATATACTTTAAAATATAATTTATGCAAAGCTGAATTTTCAGCATCATTACTCCAGTCTCCAGTGTGTTATGATAAACGATACTCCTGATGAAACGAACTTAACAACTAACACGGCCAGTCTAGGCGATTTAATTTTTGATTTTCCATCATAACACAAAAAACTTTCCCTAAGTGATACAATCAGCGTGGGAGTCAGTCTTAACCAAAATGAGTGGATGGAAGTTTGTGGATGTGTTTTTGTGTCATATCAGGACACAACTCTGTATAATGACATGGGTATGACACAGGTATTACAAGGAGAGGGTGACTTATGAGGACATAACCCATGTCCCCATTTTTCAAAACACTTATAAATCATACAGAATGAGTTTTTTTGAGAAAGTAAAAATGCACAAAGTTTCCTGTGAGGGTTAGGGTTAGGTGTAGGGTTGGTGTAGGGCCATAGAATATACAGTTTGTACAGTATAAAAACCATTACACCTATGGGACACCTATGTGTGTTTTTATTTTTCTATTTATGTTAATAAATATTTTTGTTGCCACCAAACCAACCTGACTATGTCCTCCAATCTTTGGTCACGGCTATGAGCTGGCAATGACAAACGTGGGGGCTCATCCTTAAATTTAGATCTTTGGCTTTGTATACTTCTGGAGGATATAGTTGGTGGTTTGGCTTTTTTTGGTTGCTTCACAGTGGGGTTCGACTTCAGTAAGTATCGGCTACTATGATTTTCCTTGTTTGGAGGGGTATCCTTATATGGTTGCTCCAATATTTATATATTTTAGTTTCTTTCGTTTGTACGGTGAAAGCAGTTATAGCAATTGCCTCATCAACAAGGCCATGTTTTGTAATGGTGACTCGTTATTCGGTCGCTTTTTCAAACTGGTTTACAGTGTATAAAATCCCACTGCAAGTAACTGTAGAAGATTAGGGATGACATTAGACTGTTTTGAAACTTAGAGGGAATTGCTTATGCAATTTTTACGCTCAATTATTATTGGGAAAATAAGTAGCCATACTTTTGCCTTTCTCAATGGTCTCAAAGGTTGAGGAATTTATTACTGCTCCATCTGAAGGTTTGTTAAATGATTTGAGTAAGGATCAACTAGTAGAACTTGCAGGTCACTATAAAATTAATTTGGTAAGTCAAGATAAACTTTTAAAAGACAACATTAAATCCCTGGTTAAAACAGTGTTAACTGAACGTGGTGAATGTGTTCTAGAGTCTTTGTCTCAAGTCTGCCACCACTGTGCCATTCTGTCACTATGAAATGTCGTTACAGAATCCTAACCAAAGGTTAATGAAGTGGTGCTTATTTTTACAGGGATACCTGTTCAATTTTCTCCACATTAAAGGCTCAGCAAACATAACTGCTGATGCCTTATCTCTTATACACAAAGTCTACGTATCGTAGGATTTGTCCTGTTTCTCTTGTTTTTTTCTCCCTGTTCTTTTCTTAATTTGCTTAACAGATGCCAAGGTTGCTGGAAGGAGTGGGAGAGTTGATAAGACTGTTGGAGATTACTGGATGAAGGAGAATTGTAACTTGAGTTTTTTTTATTGTTCTTTAAGACTCTTTTTTTTTAGGCTGGATGTGTGACGGGTCTCCTGTTCTTCTTGCTCCTTCTTGGGGCTTGCTCCTGGTTTCTTTTGTTTTGATTTCGGGTGTGTGACGTGTCTCCTGTTCTTCCTGCTATGGCTGGCCAGTGGGTGTGGTTGGGAGACTCACCAAGTGAACAATGTACACCTGTTCTTCCCACTATAAAGCTTAGGGTTTGTTGGTGTGGTGGTGGGGCTTGCTGCTGGTTGCTTTCGTCTTGATTTTGGTCTATTTGGTTTATTATAAATGAAGTAATTTATATTCATGCATCTTCTGTTCTTCAGGTCATGATGTGCCCGGTCCGAATAGACCAACACCTGATCCTAACGTTAGTCCTTTGCCTCCTGGCAGTCACATCCTGTTTGCACAGACCGGGAAGATTGAGTACATTCCTCTGGAAGGTCACAACCTGAAGAAGAACAAAGCCAAGACTGCACTGCACCTCCCGGTAAAGATCATTTACACTAATGCACGAAAATGCAGCACATACTTGTGTTGGTTATGAATTGTTATGAAGTGTCTTAGGCCGAATCACTCATAGATTCATCCAGAGGCCTTTGTTCTGATTTATTCCCTGCTGTTTTGAAGCTCTGGAATGCAGAGTCTATTTAGTAATGTTAGTAATTACAGAGCACACATGTCACTGTGGTTTGTGTTCTGCTCATAGTTCGTCTCTCTCAGTTAAATTGTGGATAAAAGCAAGAGTAGGGAACTTCTGAGGGCTCGCTGGGGAATTTTAGGATTGCTTAACTTTGTTTTTCTTGGAAATATTACTGTCAGAGAAATAGTTTATCAGAGCCATGTGCTGCCTCTGCTGATTACATAACCTCCATCGTGTTTAAGCATACGAATGTGAGGAGGGATTCTAGGAGAAACAGCAGAATAAAAAAATACATGATTTTAATACGCATTTTCTCCTCGACTTAACTGTTACTTAATTATAAAAAGTTATGATTTTTTTTAAAATGTTTTTGAAAGAAGTAGCTTCTGCTTACCAGGACTTCATTTGCATGATCAAAAGCACAGTAAAATTGTGAAACATTATTACAATTTCATTCAACTGTTATCTATGTGTATATACTGTATAGTAAACTGTAATTTATTTCTGTGATGCTCCGCTGTATTTTCAGCATCATTCCTCCAGTCTTCAGTGTCACATGATCTTCAGAAATCATGAAAATATGATGATTTACTGCTTGAGAAACATTTCTGATTATTATTAATGTTGGAAACATTAATATTTTTGTGGAAACTGTGATACATTAAATTTTTCAGGATTCTTTGATGAACAGTTTTTTGAAATAGAAGAAATCTTTTGTAACATTATAAACGTTTTTCCGGCACTTTTGATTTGATTCTTTCAAAAAAGTTCTTGCCGACCCCAAATTTTTCTATGGTAAATATTATGGTTTCTCACTATTGCATTGATAGTGTTTAGCTAGACATGCAGCAAATGCACATGGTTTATATTTTCATCTATGGACTCCTGAAATGGACTTTAAGGTCTGTTCTGTGCAATTCTGTGAGAAATCTCACATCCCATCTGCTCTTATTTACTGCTCACATGCAAACATTTACTGTAATGACTAACATCAGTGAAGCTTATGAACCAAGGGAAAATTCAACCACGCGTTAGTAACAAAACTGGCCTGAGACTCATTTGACTCGCTCAGATTCTGGATGTGTGCTTTCATGTGTTGTCTAGACAGCCAGTCACAGAGAGACAGATATATATGAATGCTTGAAGGCGGCGGTCATCGTCTTTTCTGTTGTTTTTGCAGGAGAAAGTGGTGATTGGAATTGCTTTTGACTGTGTGGAGAAGATGGTGTATTGGACAGACATCAGCACACCTGCCATTAGCAAAGCTAGTCTACAAAGTGGAGAACCTGTCCACATCATTAAATCAGGTAGTTTTAGTCAATTTTAACCAATAGATCACCCAAAAATGACTCGCTGCATCGTTCCATTCTAATTCAACATCTTCTGTGGATCACAAAAGTGTTGAAATCAGTTTTGATTTCGTAGGACCTTAAGACGTTGTCTGACACTGATTTTTGTTTCAGATCTCAGCAGTCCTGAAGGCATCGCTATTGACCATCTGGGCAGAAACGTGTTCTGGACAGACTCCATGATGGACAGAATTGAAGTTTCCTCATTAGACGGATCCCATCGGCGTGTCTTGATTAACACAGACCTGGTTAACCCCAGAGCCATCCTAACCGATCCCACCAACGGGTGCGTGACTAACTAGATACAACCAGCATCTAAAATTAATAACAAGACATTTGACAAGTAAAGATAGTTGGACAGGAATGCAACATAAAGATTGATAAGGATTAAGAATGATAATCTGATGCTTATAAGTGATGTGATTCATTACAGTCTGTGTAAAGACATGTAAATGTCAGTTCAGAAGCACTTCTATCCAGCCTTTGCTGTGTAAAGCCAACTTTACTCTTCAAAGGTGACTCAGAAGCGCTTCTGAAGTGGCATGTAAAGTATTTTTACACAGATTGGTTAATGCTGTTCAGAGGTTAAATAAATGCATTGACACAACAATTACAACTATGTACTGTGATGCTAGGTGCTAAGGTGGGTCAGAGCAGACATAATTTAGACTGGACTTTATGCGGCATTATGTCTTTACACTGAATTTTGAGCAGGCACTGAGCAGCCCCAACTTGGCTTTGTAAACATGCCTAATAAATGAGTTAAGGTTGCTTTTTGCCAGCTCAAAATAAATACATAATTCTGCATAAAAGCCAGACTAAATTATACCTGCGCTGTCTCTAGTGTCTAAATATTGCTTTGTAAACACATTTATGCCACCTCTGAGTTGCATTAAAACATTGTGTACAGACAAATAAATGCTAGTTTAGAAGTGTTTCTGTGTCAGCTTTGCTGTGCAATGCCAAATGTACTCTTCAAATGTGGCACAGAAAGCACTTCTGAATTGGCATTTATGTGTCTTTACAAAGATTGTTTAATGCTGCTCAGATGTAGCACAAATGCATTTGTATACTATGACGGTAGAGGTTAAAGTGGATCAGAGCAGGCATAATCTAATCTGGCTTCAATGTGGCATTATGTGTTACAAGTGGCACACTGAATTACAAGCAGGCACTGTGCAGCCTTAATAAGGCTGTGTAAAGATTTATCATAAGAAATTTTATATTCAAAACAATGCAAGATACAATTTCATGGCTGATAATTATGCATTTACTCATTTCACCTGCATTGGTTTTACTTTTAGACCATGATTACAGTTTTGTTTATATACGAGTATATAAAAGCATGTTTATACTCATTCTTGGCATTAAGAATTTGAGTACCTTTCATTTCTGCAGTGAATTAGTTATTGCACAGTGTTTTGAAGGTCTGTTTTTCCCTCAGCTACATCTACTGGGCCGACTGGAACAGGGACGCCCCCAAAATTGAGATGGCTTACATGGACGGCACAAATCGAAGAGTCCTGGCCAAGGTGGATTTGGGCCTCCCCAACGGTTTAACTTACAATCCTCAGACATCTCTGCTGTGCTGGGCGGATGCTGGTGCGGCTCCAGTTCACTGAGAAACATTTACAAGTGCAAGAAAGTCACAGCTGTTTGGGGGGACTCATTAAAGCCACGCTCTGTTTAGTCTAAGCTTTAGTGTTAATGATGGTGTTTGGTGTTTCTGATGCAGGTACACATAAAGTGGAGTGCATGAATCCGCAGCAGGGCCGTCGGAGGCAGCTCATGGAGGGAATTAAGTATCCCTTCGGACTGACTACTGATGGAAGGAACCTCTACTACACTGACTGGACGAGGTAAACTTTCACTTAAACAACATCACACTTTAATGAGACATTTATTGAGTGGAAGGTCCTTTAAATGTTTTGAAAGAAGTCTCTTCTGCTCAGCAAGGCTGCATTTATTTGATCCAAAATACTGTAAAAATGTGAAATATTATTACATTTTAAACAGCTGTTTACTATGTGAATATCTGTTAAAATGTAATTTATTATTGCGATCAAAGCTGTATTTTCAGCATCATTCCTCCAGTGTTCAGTGTCACTTGATCTTCAGAAATCATTCTAATATGCTGATTTGCTGCTCAAGAAACATTTCTGATTATTATCAATCAAAATAAAATAAAAATTTAGGTCACTTTTGATCAATTTAATGCATTCCTTATGGATAAGTATTAATGAATTAATTAATGCAAGTATTAATTTCTTTAAAAATATCATACTGACTGCGGATTTTTGAATGGTAGTGTATTTTAACAGAATAATAGGAATAATAACTGCTGGGTCTGGATATACACCCAAAATCTGCACAGAAAAGGCTTATTAACTGTTAGTTAATCAACTAATTAAGATTGCTCGAGTTGTTTGGTTGTGGTTGAAGGATGGGAAAGCAAGGTCAATTGCCCGAGAAATTATCTGGGTGTAAATTCACAGTATGTCTAGTGTCTCTCTCTGATCTTCTTACAGTCTTTTGCTCTCTGTTAATGGAGAAACACAATGGAGCTGTTACAGCAATTGAAAATAATGAGCAGCACACAAATAATGAGCATGTCAAAGGTCAGGATGCACTGCAATAATTAGAATCCGGGAGGAAAATATGCGTAATTTTCATGAAAATGATGCAAAAAATATTAATAGTCCATACATATATTAATGTGTGTGTGTGTGTCTGTGTGTGTGTTTTTTAAGAAGTCTCTTCTGCACCAAGGCTGTATTTATTTAATCAAAAATACACAAAAAAGTAATATTGTGAAATGTTATTAAATTTTAAAAGTAGTGTTTTTTTGTAGTATGTAACATATTGCTGTGACGCAAACCTGCAAATATAAATTTTGTTATATGTTACAGCAGATTTCTATCTCAAATAAATTCTGTTCTTTTTAACTTTCTATTCATCAGTGAATCCTGAGAAATAAAATGTATCACAGTTTCCACAAAAATATTGTGCAGCACAGCTGTGTTCAACATTGATAATAATCAGAAATGTTTCTTGAGCAGTAAATCATCATATCCGAATGATTTCTGAAGATCAAGTGACACTGAAGACTGGAGGAATGATGCTGAAAAAAAAAACATTTTAGCATATATTCGTTTAAATAGTACAAATATTCTATTCTACAGATTTTACTCTAATAAAAAATAAATAAATTAATTAAATACAGATTTGAATGAGCAGAAGACTTGTTTCAAAAACAGTTAGAAAATCTTTGTTTTTCAGACATGTATTGTATCACAAACATACGATGGTTTGTGTGTTTGTGTTGAGCAGGCGTGCTGTAGTTGTAGTCGATCGACATGCAAGGCGAGAGGTGGACGAGTTCCAGCCCCAGAAACGAACACGTCTGTATGGGATCACCACAGCACACGCTCACTGCCCTCATGGTAGGATTTCTCTCTGTCATGTGCTTTGGTTTTCAGAAATGATGTTAGTTTCTGATGCATTTCAACATTTATAGACAACTGGACCACAGAGCAAAAGTTCAAGGTATCATAATGCCTGAAACAATTATTGCAGCTCATGTAAGATATGCACTGTTTCTCATCAGGTCAGAACTACTGCTCGACTGATAATGGCGGCTGCACTCACTTTTGTCTGGCGAGACCTACTGGGCGCTCGTGCAGGTGTCCGAACAACGCTGTGGGACTGGGCTGTGTGGAGCACGAAGGCTGGAGCTGAAGATCCAGTGATGAATGACATGACAGTCCCATCTGAATGCTTCTGTCTGAAATATGCAATAAAGCCAAACTAAGTATTAAATATTTTTAAAATGCATCCGTGCCTTAAATATGATCAGGGTGCAATTAAATGTTAATGAGGTCATTGTGAATATACATTCATATATTTTCAAACTATTTTTTAGCAAAACTAACCCCGATACTGAGAGCATCCTTTTTTAAAGATAAAGAAACCTGACAAAAACCAATGTTTACACATTCATCTTTTCAATAAAATCATATTTTGTTTATTTAGCCTTGTCTTTTTTTATTTATATATATATATATATATATATATATATATATATATATATATATATATAATGCTTATTTTGTCCTTCCTTAGACTCATGCTGTGATAAAGTCTTTAGTGCACAGAAAATAATAACCACTAGAGCGCAGCAACAGCCTAAAAATCATCTGAAAATGTTTTTCTTCACTTCCTGAACAAACCATAAAATTATCTAGTTATTATTTTCTTACTATATGTCTTTGACTGTGTAGGTCTTTAATTTCTTCATAACAATTGTTTTTTTAATGTGTTATTGTTATTATAATTATGAGTATGATTATTATGCTTATTATTATTTATCGGGTGTTCTTGCCATTGTCAAATACATATTTCTGCAGATATTACTTTAGTAACCAGAAATGTAATACATTTAAATTAACTGAACAGAAATGATCAAAGATTGATCTTTTTTATAGACATAAGCATCAGCTTTTGTGGATTTAGTGGAACCTTTGAAAGTTGAGTTTTAAAAGTGCTCAAAAGATGAGAAAATTTCAATGAAATATATATCATATTTGACGTTTAATTCATGAAAAGGACTGAGTCTAGCACTTAAATGCTGAAGGAATCTGTCCAAAAGTTGACATCATGCAACAGTGGTTCAGATCTGATCAGAGGTCAGAAAGATTTCCTGTTGTGTGCTTTAAAAACAGCCCCACAGACATCCTCTTATTTCAACAATAAAGATATTGTGTGACAGTGAGTCTGACAAAAAGAGAAGCTCTAAGACTGGAACTCCCCGGTGACGCAGCGCAGAGCGCACTGTGCGCAGTGGCGTCATTACGTCTGCACCGCCAACAACGGGAACAAGAACGCAAGCGCCTAAGCCCCGCCCTTACAGGGGAGACACGATTGGCGTCATTCTGGTGAGAAGCGTCCTCATAGGCCACTGATTTGAGTGACAGCCTATCCAAACAATGCCCGCTTAGGATTCTGTTTTGTGGGCGTTATTTACTGTACTGTTTTGCATCTCATTTTTTTCTTCTAAATTGCTTGTGTATATGTTAGAAGGAAGACCCGAGGCGAGGTACGTATATTGTAATTGCATTCAGACCTTGCGTTCAAATGAATAATTTTGATATAATGGTTAAACATGTCCGGTTGGCATTCGTTCTACCTCATATTTGACATAACTAAATAAATGAGAGTTAGCCTAAGCTGTGTTTAGGAGATTCTGCGTCTGCCGCTGCGTGAAATGAACCCGATTCACGCAAACATGAAGTCTCTGTCTGCAAATAAAATCATTTTTTTTAGGTTAATGCAGTTTGGATGGTTCGTTGACGCCGAAGCTAATATAAGCCCCAACTTGTATTCGACGCGAAGCGGTGCACTAATATGACTCTTCTTCATGTGTCTGCTTACATCTGTAACCTGACAGCTAGTTACTGTCAGCCAGACTGGAATAAACGGACTTGAATCCAGTGCAGAGCCTAGTTCGCGCCAGTCGTGAATTCAAAAGTTCTAACGTTATTTCATCCCTAGACAGTAACGGGTTTAACGGACTTCACATCTCTTAATCCAGACGGAAACCTAATGAAATGATGTGCCGGTCAAGCAGCTCGAGTTTCGGCGCTGGATATTAGAGCTTCGGTCACTGCTGTGGATGAACCGGAGCCGGTGGCGGTCAGCTGGACATGGCCAGCTCACACCTGGCTGATCTGTCCCAGGCCTGGGAGAACTACACGGACTGCCGCGCGCAGGGCGCAAACCTGCAGGTGAGTCGTGAGGGCTAACGTTAGTTACTTAGTAGACGATGAGCAAACTTTGTACCTGGGCTCGTCAAAGATTTACTTAAATTTCGGGGTAAATTCTTAAATCTGGAAGCTGTTTGATTGCTAGGATGTTAGAACAGATATACTAGTTCTGTTTTCAAGATCTAGATATGTCTGTGTATTTACCATAGACTGTGTAGGTATTTACTAGGGTAACGTTACTTACAGTTCTGGCTTACTAGACATAATGTACAGATTTACGTTACTAGTTAAGATTTAACATACTAGATCTAAATCTGTAGACTTCCTAGGGTGTTCAAGGTTATTAAACAAATAAATTAACTAATTTTGGGTTTTTAGTTCTAGATTTACTAGGGTGTTCTGGGACTGGGTTAATAGATATGTAAGTTACAACTTTAGTAGTTCTGGTTTACTAGATCTAAATCTTTAATCTTACTAGGGTGTCCAGGGTTATTAAACAAACATATTAACGAGTTTTGGATTTCTAGATCTAGACATTTAGACTTATTAGGGTATTCTGGTTTATTAGACAAACAGATTAACTAGTTCTGATTTACTAGATCTGTAGATTTACAATGGTGTTTTGGGCTGCAAGACATACAAATTGACTAGTTCTGGTTTACAGTACTCTATCTGTAGATTTACTAGTGTGTTCTGGCTAACTAGACATACAGATTTACTAGATCTAGATCTGTAGATTTAAGGCCCATTCACACCAAGGACGATATAGATAAAGATATAGTTCTAAAATCGTTTTCAGTATTAAAGAATAGCAAAGTCCACACTACAACTATATCGATAAAGGCACAAAGAAACGGTATAGTTGGAATCACTTTCAGAACGATTTTGTTTTTCTGATGAACTATAAAAACATTGACAGCCAATCAGAATCAATCCTGCTGTAATGAGCTCAAGAAAAAAAAAAGCGGCAGACGCACGTGCGCTGAGAATTAACAGACGATATCGTTCTCAGTGTGAACGGCCCTTAAGCCTGGTTCACACGGGACGATTTAAAAATTGTCGGCCGATTTTCCAAACCTGAGAGACCCCACACACGGCGATAAAAAAATCACGGTGATTTTGATTTTGTTTCCCGGTACTTCCTCGCCACCTCGTCACCTCGCTTTCTTATTGGCTACACACCACAGTCCACAGGCTGCGTGATCGTTTGTCCTCGGGGGACACCACACACGAGAAGAAATCGGGCCAAATAAATCCAACATGTTGGATATTCCCGATTTGAGATCGGAGCGGTCCCGACTAGGGCTGCACGATATTGGGAAAAAATGACATTGCGATATTTTATTTTTCTGCGATATATATTGCGATATTTTTTCTTACAAACAAAAATGGGGTGAGCACACCTACATTCTCATTTTAAATGATTTAAACATCGACACCATCGTGTCAATTGATTAATATGCGCGAGGGAGAGAGAGCAAGACAGCGCTCGTGTTGTTTGAAAACGGCTCGCTCTCTCTCGGTCTCTCTTTCTCTCTCTCTCTCTCTCAATTCAATTCATATTGCTTTATTGGCATGACATACAAAGGTACATATTGCCAAAGCATTGTACATAGCAGAATAGAAACAAACAAACAAAAATACATATATATTCATAAGAAAAAAAAAATTACATGCAACATAAATCCATATACATTTCTATAAACATTGATGGTACTTCTAATGTACTCTCTGTCTGTCTCTCTCGCGCGCGCTCTGTCTCTCTCTCGCGCACTCTCTGTCTCTCTCTCGCGCGCTCTCTCTCTATCTTCCTTCCTTTTTTTCTCTGCTTGTAGGATTAGTTTAGTAATTGGAGTTTTTTTTCGTGTTGTTATTATTGAGTTGGGCCGTGTGTGCTGCTGTTGCTGTAGGCAGCATGGCGGCCCCGCGATCGCAAATTTTAAGCTCCCTCACACGGCGTCACGGAGTGAAAGTGGCGTCCGCGGTGACTGTAGAGGAATGTTGTTTGGCTGCAGGTGAAATGGTGGGACATGAGCATGTATTGTCGGCCTCTAGAATGAACAGTGCCGTAGTAATCTTTCTTAGTTCAGTTGAAAATGCTAATGAGCTAGTTGAAACCGGCATTGTTGTGGGTGAGAATTTTATTCCGGTACTCCCGCTTTCTATGCTGTCCAAGAAAGTGTTATTATCGAACGTTCCTCCGTTTGTCAGTGATGAAACTAGTTAATATTATGTCACGGTACGGTAAAGTTGTATCACCGATTAAGATGATTCCAGTTGGATGCAAGTCTCCGTTGTTGAAACATGTGGTGTCTTTTAGACGCTATCTGTTCATGATCTTAAAGGATGATGAAGAGATTGATTTGTCACTTCGCCTCAAAGTAGAGGATTGTGATTATATTATTTATGTCACAACAGAGAAAATGAAGTGTTTTAGGTGTGGAGAAACAACACATTTAATTCGTTCTTGTCCTAACAAAGTCAATGATGATAGTGAGAAAGATGTGAATGAGACTGTTAAAGCGGGATCATCGGGTATTGCTGCGAGTGAAACCGTGAATACTGATAAGAGGATCGAAGACGCTGTATCTGAGAGAGTGAGTTTAGAATCTCAGGGAGTTGGCTCTGTTACTATGGCTGGTAAAAATGATTTTGTTAACACTGAAACATATGATCCTAGTGTACAGACAGAAATGCAAGAAGGTGATGATGAGTCTAATATGCCACAGTCTCATCAACATCTGGATAAAAACGAGACAGAAACAGAGCAAATTCATTTTAAAGTCCCGAATAAAAGGAAAAATATTGATTCTCCTCAAATTGCAAAGGCCATAAAAATAGACATTGGAAATACACATATTGATGAAGACATAGAAAGTGATAGTGAATCCTCTGATTCCAGCATTTGTTTGTCTCAAAGTGACTTTACTAGCAGCGGCTATGAAGTTGAGGATATTAAACTCTTTTTAAGAGCAACAAAAAATAGAAGAGGTGTGTGTGTAGCTGATTTTTTCCCAGACACAAGAAAATTTGCTGACAAGGTCAGGTTTTCTATGTCTGAGAGTTTGTTCACAAACAAGGAGGTTTACCGGTTGAAAAAAATTGTGAGAAAGCTTTCATTAGGGGATAACAATGTTGACAGTGGAAAGATCTAACTTGAAAACCATGAAAGAGTATGTGTGTTCACCTCTGTTTTTTTGTTTATTTTTTCTCTTTTTTTCTTTAATTATTTGTGAGGTAAACATAGCAACAATCAATGTTAATGGATTGAGAGATATAAAAAAAAGAGCTGGCTTGTTTGAAGAAATTAAACTAAAGAAAATAGATATTGCTATGCTACAAGAGACGCATAGTGATATTAGAAATGCCCCTGAATGGGCAGTAGAGTGGAGTGGGCTCTCAATCTTGAGTCATAATACCTCACTCAGTGGAGGAGTTGCTATCCTTTTTACAAAAAAAATGTCTCCCCATACATATCAGATTGACGAAGTCATTAAAGGAAGACTCTTGAAAGTAAGGGTTACTTTTGAAAAGTGTACTATTGTTCTGATTTGTGTATACGTCCCTACCTCTGCTGTTGAAAGAATGGTTTTTCTAGACATACTTAGTTCTATTATACAAAATTGTCACGGAGAAGAATATCTTTTTTTGGGTGGTGATTTCAATTGTACTGTATCGAACTTGGATAGAAATCACATCGAACCGCACGCACCTTCTCGTAAACGCCTTATTCAACTTGTTAAAACCTATGAGTTATAAGATGTGTGGAGGCATTTAGAAGGAACCCAAAGACAGTATACTTGGACACATGTTCATGACAATACGATTTCTTTAGCTAGGCTTGATAGGTTTTATATTTTTAATCATCATTGCAACATCATTAAAAAATGTTTAATCACTCCTGTAGGTTTCTCTGACCATTGTATGGTACAGTGTCATGTGTTTGTTAATTCAATTAAACCAAAGAGTGCCTATTGGCAATTAAACGCTAATTTATTAAATGATAAATATTTTAGAAAAATGTTTACAATTTTTTGGGATGATTTTAAGACAAAGAAGGAAACGTTTAACTCTGTAAGGCAATGGTGGGACTATGGAAAAGTCCAAATAAAGCAATTCTGTACACAATATACTCTTAATATCACTGCTGAGACCTTTTTAAATGTAAGTAGCTTGGAGGCTGATATCCTAAAACTACAAGAATTGGCTGAATCAACTAGAACCCAAAACTATTTTGATATTCTAGCAAAAAAGAAGACGCAGCTGAATGATTTACTGCAGGTTAAAACACAAGGAGCTTTGGTCAGATCACGATTCCAAAAATTAAATCATATGGATGCTCCCTCCAGTTTCTTTTTCGGCTTGGAAAGGAAAAATGGACAGAGCAGAGTTATCCATGCTCTACGTTCAGAGTCTGGTAAGCTTTTGTCTAATCCTAAAGAAATTAGAAAGAGAGCAATCAGTTTTTATGAAAAACTGTACACGAACGAACTCGGAGCAGAATATGAGAGGGAGGATGCCTTTTTTGATGATCTACCTCAATTATCAGAAGAAGACAATGCAAAGATCTCAGGTGCTCTTGGAAGAGCTGAGTTGTTTAAAGCACTTCAAGGAATGGAGTCAGGAAAAGCTCCAGGAGTTGATGGTCTACCAATTGAGTGGTATAAGACCTTCTGGGCTGTCCTGGAAGAGGATGTGTTAGAGGTGTTGAATGAAAGCCTAGCTGAGGGCCGGCTACCTCAAAGCTGCCGGAGAGCAGTATTAACCCTCTTGCCCAAGAAAGGCGATCTCACTGATATAAGATGCTGGCGTCCCATATCTCTGCTTTGTAGTGAGTATAAATTGCTCTCTAAAATTCTGGCAAATCGATTAGCAGAAGTAATGGATATTGTCATTCATTCTGATCAAACTTATTGTGTCCCTGGCAGAACGATAATTGATAATATTTCGTTGGTTCGTGATATTTTAGAGGTCTCCAGGATGCTTAATTTGGATTGTGGCTTAATCTCTTTAGATCAAGAAAAAGCTTTTGATCGTGTGGAACATTGTTACCTTTGGAAAGTTTTAAAATCATTCGGCTTTTGCCCAAAGTTTATCGATCTCATAAAGGTTCTTTATTGTGATATTGAGAGTCTTATTCAAATCAATGGTGGTTTATGTGCTCCTGTTAAAGTGAATAGAGGTGTTCGACAGGGATGCTCATTATCTGGAATGCTTTATACCTTAGCAATTGAGCCCCTTTTACAGCAATTTAGAGCTCAGTTAAAAGGTGTATGTTTGCCAAATTGCAAAGATAATTTTATTTTATCAGCCTATGCTGATGATGTCCTCATAATGATCAATGATCAAGATGACATTGAAAAATTATTGAAGATATTATCCGATTTTAAGAAGTTATCATCTGCAAATGTAAACTGGGGAAAAAGTGAAGCTCTTTTATTAGGTAAATGGTTGAGAGGAAAGCCAAAGTTACCAGAAGGTCTTTTTTGGGGAAGAACAGGTCTTAAATACTTAGGTGTTTTTTTGGGAGACGATTCTACTTTACAAATGAATTGGGAAAATGTTGTGGAAAAAATTAAAGGTCGCTTAGAAAGATGGAAATTTCTGACTCCAGCAATGTCATATAGGGGTCGTATCCTAATAATTAATAACTTGGTTGGGTCCTCTTTATGGCATAAGTTTGCATGTATTGATCCCCCCTCTCTTTTATTGAAGAAAGTTCAAGCCATCTTAGTTGATTTTTTTTGGGACAATATACATTGGATTCCTCACAGTTTGCTCTTTCTATCTAAAGAAGAAGGGGGTCAAGGTTTGGTACATCTGCAGAGCAGAGTGGCAACTTTTCGGCTTCAGCGTATTCAGAAACTGTTGGTTAGTTCTTCTGATGTGAAGGGGTGTGCTGTTGCCCATGTCATTCTACGCAAGTTCAAAGGTCTAGGATTGGACAAAAATCTTTTCCTCGTGAATTCTTCGGACATTTTTCGTTGAAAAAACGTTTCTGGACTACCAATTTTCTATAGGAACATTTTTCAAATCTGGAATCTTTTTCACTTCAAGCGAACAGAGGATCTACAATCACTTCATTGGTTATTGGAGGAGCCCTTAATATATGGTACACGAATGGATTTGTCTAGAAATGGTTTATTTCCAGGACTTAACAAAGCCCTTATTGATAACAGAATCCTAACCTTGGGCCTTTTATTGAAGGAAACAGACTGTGACCTAAAGAACAATGGTACAATTGCTCAAAAGTTGGGCTTCAAGTCTGTTCGCATCATCACAAAGCTTTTATCAAAATGGAAATCTACACTTGAACCAACTGAATTAACTCTGTTGTCTAGGTTCCGAGATGGGCTTATTGAACCCAATCCAGTGGATCCTTTTCCAAATTTAGTTTTTGCTGTGAATGTGGAAAATTTTTCTGGATTTTTTTTGGAGTCTTGCAGTACTGTGTATATTGATTTTTTATCCTGTGTTGGAAAAAAATTATATAAATACTGTGTGTTTAGTTTTAACAAAAAGATGTTGGATGGGAAAGTTGACACCCCGTGGCGTACTGTTTTCACTTTGAGTGCAGATATAAAACCTCAGTGGAGGTCACTCTATAAACCACCATTGATAATGAAAACTGGAGATTTGCAATGGAAAATCCTTTATGGAGCCATTGCGGTTAATTCCTTTGTATCTGTTATAAACCCTGAAAGTAGTGACAAATGTCCGTTTTGTAATGAAAGAGAAACTGTTTTCCATGCTTTTACAAAGTGTTACAGGTTAAAACCTCTATTTTTGTCATTAAGCAATATTTTTGAAAGATGTGGTGAAACCTTTTCTGTGGAATTGTTTATTTTTGGTTTTAAATATGCTAGAGAGAAAAGATTTCATTGTCAGTTGTTGAATTTTATCATAGGCAAGGCTAAACTAGCAATTTATCTGAGTAGAAAGAAAAAAATTGAAGATAATGTAGAACAAAATGTAGTTGAGCTTCTTTTTAATATGGTACAGGCAAGAATCTTGATAGATTTTAATTATTATAAATTTGTTGATGATCTCGATACCTTTGTTAATATTTGGTGTTGCAATAGTGCCCTGTGTTGTCTGTTTGAAAATGAAGTAGTATTTTTCTTTTTGTGAACTTTGTTATGATCTGATTGATAAATGTTTATGATTGTAATTTAATTCTTGAAAGTGTATTAAAGTTTTTGTAAAATTCAATTCTCTCGGTCTCTCTCTCTCTCTCTCTCTCTCTCTCTCTCTCTCTCTCTCAATTCAATTCATATTGCTTTATTGGCATGACATACAAAGGTACATATTGCCAAAGCATTGTACATAGCAGGATAGAAACAAACAAACAAAAATACATATATATTCATAAGAAAAAAAAAATTACATGCAACATAAATCCATATACATTTCTATAAACATTGATGGTACTTCTAATGTACTCTCTGTCTGTCTCTCTCGCGCGCGCTCTGTCTCTCTCTCGCGCGCTCTCTCTCTATCTCTCTCTGTCTCTCTCGCGCGCTCTCTCTCTATCTCTCTCTGTCTCTCTCTATCTCTCTCTATCTCTCTCTGTCTCTCTCGCGCGCTCTCTCTCTCTCTCTGTCTCTCTCTCTCTCTCTCTCTCTCTGTCTCTCTCGCGCTCCCTCTCTCTCTGCCCTGTTAAACTTGCATGTGGTTTTCAGTCCTGTCAATGATAAACTTTCACTCTATGATGGTTAAGCTGTGCAATTAATCTGCAAATCGTCAAGGGCAGGGGAGTAGCTGGCCCGTACAGTTAATGAATAACGGATCAACTACGACAGCCTACATCGCACATCCTGCGATGTGACTATCGTGGATTCGTACATAGCGATATCGATGCTTAAACGACACATCGTGCAACCCTAGTCCCGACGTCCTTCTGAGCAGAGGAGAGCAGTCTTAACACACCACACATGGCAGGTTTATCGGATCAGATTATTTTACGATAATCGGAGCATCCTTTAGATTGTCGGAAGGTGTCAAACGGGTCTAAAATCGGCCTAATTATCCTGCCGTGTGAACCAGGCTTTAGGGTGTTCTGACTTACTAGACAAACAATTCACTAGTTCTGATTTACTAGATCTATATTTACTAGGGTGTTCTGGCCTACTAGACAAACAAATCGACTAGTTTTGATTTATAGTTCTCAATCTGTAGTTTTAGTAGGGTGTTTTGGTTACAAAACAAATTTCCAGTTGAATCATGAGTTACAACCAACCATCCTGGCCTCCTATTGAAAGTAGCACTGTGATGGTTCTATGGTAAAGTGATTGCACAAGATTATAATACCATGGTGCTTGTATGTTTACCATGGTACTGCCGATAGATGATAGTATTGTGTATTGACGACAGCAGATGTCTTTGTCGATAGTCAAGACGGTATTAGGCTCATTCTTCTATTAATGAATTAAATTATTATTATTATTATTTTCAAATTTCCCATATATAGCACCACATTTCACACACACGCGCAAATGGGGATAGAGCCTGTAGACGGTGAAGGAGTCTCCAACACAAACACAGACATACATCATCTGCTGATATAAGGTATTTCATTGCACTTTAACAAGTAATCTGAACGGCCTGTATATGTGCAATATTTTAACTGAGCCCTCACTAACTGAGTTTAATGCCACAGTTATGTTAGAACGAATCTTGTTCATGTTTCTGTGGCAGCGCTTCAGCTCATCATGAAGAGCACTTTATGACTGAAGTATACGTTTCATTTAACTCTTCTACAAATGGAAGAACTGAACTGTATAATAATTCTGTACACTGAAGCGGCAAACTTCTCACACAACACGCTATTCTAATAGCGATGCATGACTGTTTTATCCGAATATATATGAACTAGCTGTTTTAAATATTTTTATATTTTACATGTTAGTTTATCAGTACGTTTGAAAGTATATTATTTTGATTATTGGTGCTTCCATAGGCTCTCCGTCTTTCACACGTGTGATTTAATACACCAAAGAGTAATGAAATAGCCTATGTCACAGGCTTTTAGAAAAATGACCATATCGCTCAACAACACTAGGTACATTTCCAAAACACAATGGTACCCCGTATGGTGAATATTTACATCTACAGTTTAGGGTTTTTAAAATCATGCAGCAAGAAATATTTAGAAGAACACACAATATATATAAATACTTTGGTAATTAAACAGAGATATCCTGCTAAAGCACTTTTTAATCATATTTGCTTTATGTGTGTCTGCTGAGAGCAGCTGTCGTGGAGCGAGGGCCAAGAATAGTTCAGATGATGTAGACTGTTGGTATAACTGCTAGGTTGGTGTGTGATATGGAGTTAACTGTGAATTCATGTGTGATTTATATTTTAAGATGCATAAGTAAAGTGTTAGGAACATTTGGTCAGATTTGACGGTTCTTGATTGACATCAGTGCATTTAGGCCAAGGTCAGCCTGTGGCCATCTCGTTTTGATGGACTGGTTGGTGGGCGATAATTAAATTTCACTTTGGTTTAGTCAGAGTGTTTGGCTCGAGCAGCTAAAGCACTTCCAGATTGAACTGTCAAAGCCCTCCTGGTTGTTTGGGTGGAGTGAATTATAGGGCTAAAAGCCTGTCAACCCGGCTTAACCAGGTTTTGAAATTGAACTGTGGCAGCTTTTGACAGACTTTCTTCTAACTGAATCCTGAACTCGAACATGAGACACCTGAAGATGAATCTCTGTGATGAATGTACACTGTTTAATGCTGCTCAGAGGTGGCTTCTGTGCCACTATTGCAGTGTAACTTTGAACACAGATGTGAGTCATTTCTGCAATCACTACTATATAATGTCTAGATAGAGTATAGGACAACTCTATAGCCCCCCCCCCAACAGTTTTGTGTCTTCATTATAACACTGTACACCACTGTTGAGGGTCTGCTTGTCTTTATATTTATATAACCATGTGGATGTGTGTTTGTGGCTGTGCGCTTCACATTTTCAGTTTCCTGCAATAAGGTTTGACCACGATGACACTTCTTCTCAATGCCAATGACAAGTAAACACTGTGTGGCTGTGTCCATCCATTCAGCCAATTTACTTTAAGTTATTAAAGTATAATAAATAATAAAATAATTATTTACTGCCCCCCATCCGGTTAATTACTTATTAATGTTCATGTGATGAAGTTGAACTTATTTAGGTTACTGAAATTAAATAAACAGTCTGGTTATGTTTACCAACGCATGCTATTTCTGCTTTAATATATTAAGTATATGCGTAGATTATAGAGGTCGACCGATATATAGCTCGGCCCATATATCGGGCCGATATTTGTCATTTTTTAATATATCGCCATCGGCCGATATCCATGTTTAGTAGTGCCGATTTAAAGTCAGGCATGTTGGCGGGCAGCCCCGTGTTATTGGTGCGGTTGAAAGTGCTGCTGCCGCATGTGAAGCACCCCAAGCCAAAACTTTTGGAAGATTCAACAACAGTCCTTGGGAGATAAAGGTAGTCAGAGAATCTCACTCTGTAAATGGGGTGGAGAAGTTGTCAGCTCTTACAAACACTGCAGCGTGATTGAGTGCTCCGTTACTCCGCCCCGCTCACAGACAGCACCGTGCTCGGAGAGACAGCTGTCCTGGAGCTGCCCAGAACCGTGAATCACATTTGTTCGGAAGCATGGTTTGATGCAGACAATAGCCAGGTTTCCATCCAACTCATTTGCATTTAGGGATGTCAATATTCGATCATTTCCATGATCGATCGACGTTTAAATTAATGATCAATTAATAACCTTAATACTGCAAAATGCATCTGAAGCGGTATTATTATTATTATTATTGCAATGTTTTCAAATGACACAATAGTATTAAAAATAAAATGATCCCAAACGTAACTGTGACGCTTGTGGCTGTGCTGTGCAGTCAGTGAACCACTTTTTCACATCAAACATTTTATGCAAGTATTATGACCAGTACTTTTTTTGTTTGATTCTGTTCTGCAAAATATTCGATTTAGAATTTTTGCGTTTCGCTAGGCCTATTTGTTTTTAAAAAATCCTGCATTTACCAAGCATTAGATCACGACACATGAGTGCGTGCATGAGTGCGTGCATGAGTGCGTGCGTGCATGCGTGCGTGCATGCGTGCGTGCATACGAGCGAGCGCGGGTTTGACTAGATGTATTTGGAGGTTATTGCTCAGGTCTCGTTCTGCGCATATCCAAATGTTTCCACATTCGCAATGTATCTGAATGTTAATCTATAATATATTTTTTTTTTTTTTTAATGTAAACTAGACGGAAAGATCATCCTCTTCACATGAGCAAAAACATCCTTGGCATAACAGCAGAGTGGACCGGTATACCACGGTCTATTTAAATTGACCAGTGTAACCTTTTATATGTTTAGTTGACTGTACTTTATTTTAATAATGAACACACTGCGATGTAAGTTTGAAATTAGAATGCACTTTAGATGTTCTGTGTCATTTATACCAAACACAAATGTTGCTGGTTGCTAGTGTGTTTGCAGCACTACTATTATTATTTAAAAAAAATATATATTTTATTTTTTATATTTTTCAGTTTAATTGATTTTTATTTATAACATGTTATTTATTTTATTTAAATGTATATTTAAGTTTACATTTATGTTTCAACAAACTTGAAAAATTCTGCTTGATAAATGCTCTAAAACTTTTTTGTAAATGATTGACTTTCTGATTGACTTCTGTCTGTGCTCAATAAATGATGATAAGTTTAGAAATGTTGTGCATCCACTTACTATTAGTTTGACATTTTAGCATGCAAATAAAGGGGAAAACTTCAAGATATCTGCCCTAAAAATCGGCAGCACATATCGACCACAGTCTGACCCTGACCTCTAAACATCGGCATCGGCATCGGCTATAGAAAAACCCATATCGGTCGATCTCTAGTAGATTCCTCTGTTTACAAATGACCTACTATGCAGTATACATTCAAAGCACACTACACTGGAAACTGTATCCCATAATGCAATGCATTTGCCATTTCATTTCCAGTCTGATAAATGAACTAGAAGTAAAATCAATCTGTATGAGCTTTTGTAAGTAATGAAGATAAGCTGTAGAGTCAAAGCCCATTCAAACCAAGAATGATAAATATATTAGCATTTATAACAACGTACAATATAACCTTTTGTTTATTATAAAAACATGCTGTAGTTTTGTCATCTTCTGCCTGAAATGCTCAAGTTTTTTAAAGTCAGATGGTTTTTGATTTGGCTGTCAAATGTTTATATTGTGTTCACTAACCAAAAAGGAATCATTCTTAAAAGTAATTCCAGCGATATTGTGATAGTTGTGACTTTGAATGACTATTTGTTATAGCTATTATTGTTCTAACTAGCTATAACTTTAGAATTATAGTTTATAGTTATAGTCCTTGGTGTGAATGGTCCTTTAGGTCTGAAAGTTCAGATTTGAGCCGTGCTGGGTGTGCAGTGGAGATGTGGTTGGTTAAACTGAATGCTGGAGAAAAAGGTCAGCCGTTATCTTAATGTGCTATACTAACCACACACTTCTCCTTTGCTCAATACAGTCTGGTATTTCATTGGAAGAGACTGTCGACATGTCACTATAGCTTTAAATCAGTTGAGGTTAGCGTGAGATGTTTTTAGATTTGATGAGGGGTATGTTGTTCGCTGACAGGATGCTCACTTCTCTCGCTTCTTGCTGCTTTTTATGTCTGTATGAGTAGTGAGTCGTTTTTAAACATAAGGAGAGGGTTTTTATTTTCCACAAGGTTTTGTTCTCTGATCACTTCAATCGACTTGTGGGTAAGTTGGTCATTTAATGTTTGTTTCAGTCTCATTTGTAGTGGTTTAAAGGTTTCATAAGTTCGTGTAATGTTAATGTTAAGAGTCCTGATGAAGTAGCAGTTTTTATTTCTTGATGTTTTTGTATTTTCTTGTGATGTGCAGATGAAGTGCTGTGTTTGAGAAGTCTGCTAGTTTAATCAGGTCTCTCTGTGAAGTCTGTCCATCAGATGTCACCAGTGACATCAAGATACACTCTTCCCATTGAGCTTTAAACTGTGATGTGAAGAAAAGGCAGAATCATTTAATTTCTTGTATAAACGTCAAGATGAAAGTTTGGTTTAACTTGAACTTGAGTGTTGTACAGTTGAATGTACCTCTCAAACTACTGCTACTACTAATAACATAATTAAAACTTTATATAAGGAATGTTACAGTCTTCTTCCCTGTTTTATTTTTTAACATTGAACCTTGTAGCACTTTGTTTGCCAAAAACATGTCGTTGCAAACAGTGACTTTAGGACACACCGAATTATAGCCTGGGTTTTGATCCAGATTGGAGTTAATGGCTGGAGATTAGAGGGATAATATGATATTCTGTCTGGGCAATACTTCAGATCTTTACTTGGGTACATTGTCCTGTGGGTCATTTAGTGTCACATGTCCTGTAGTGTGCAATGAAACTAACCCCACCAGCATCTCAGTTCATCAGAGTTAATCAGAAACATGCGGTTTTTATATTTGCATCAACTGATCGATCGCATCAGATCTTTCTCTGAAATACCACCAGTCAGACATTTCACACACCAAAAATATTGTAGGTTCTAACTTCTGAGAAAACCAATTGGGTGTGTCCAAACTTTTGATGCATCTGTATTATTTTGCTCAAGATGTTTAAATCAACTTCTGCAGTGCTAAATATACAAGTTCACCCTTAAATCTGCCACAGGCGTTTAAGCTATCATTTGGTTCCACATCCTGTGTTTCTTGCTCTAGTGTGAACTCTGTACCATCCACTTACCTCCAGATTGCACAATTTCTCTCTGGTGAGTCCCGTTTCTTCCAATGGCTGTGATGTGATAGATGCTTTTTTCAACTAGAGGTTGTTCTGATTCATTTTAACTGGTCAACTAGTTGTTCAGAAAAGCCTTGGCTTGTTGATGGCTCAATGTTTAATTTCTGTAAATGACTTCAGATTTTGTGTGTATATAACTCAATTAGTTTACACACCAAATTAACATAGTAATTTTTGAACACAAATCCACTGTATTTTCATGCATAATTCAAAATACGAGTCAATATACCAAGGTGATGTCACTGAGATGCAGTTTGTGGTCAGAAGAAGTGATTGTGGTACAGATTTTACTGCCACACTGTGTATACTGTACCATCATACTGCACAGCCCTCATATGAACTCACCTGACAGGTCAAGTAAACGTGTGTGTACACATTTGTTTCTGGTAGGATCTGTAGGGTGTTCATTCTCACTTCTGCAGTTCTTCATCCTGGTTCCTGGAGGAATGTGGAACTCGAAAATCTCCTCATGAAATCATAAAAGCAACCCCATATTAGATCAGTCACAATTATGACCGGAAAAAACGTTACGTAACGGTCATCCTCTGTAAGAGCGGGGTCATATGGAAGACTCGCTTCTCATAGCTGTACCCATCACGGGGCACAAATAAACTGGATTTACAAATTGATTAACCTTGAGAAGTAGGTTTAGACAATTTAGACAACTTTACAGATCACTCAAAGGGTCATATTATGCGATTTCAAGTTTTCCTTTCTAAACTAGATAATCAACATCAAACAATTTAAACAATTATTGTTGATGTAATTTATTTAGTATTTTAAATTATTTATTAGAAAAACAATTATATATTACTTTTAACATATATATTTTATATATAATCAATGTTTATTTATTTTACATGTATGAGTATATATAAAATGAGCTTTTATTATTTTTAGAATTATGTATTTTACTATATATTTTATTTGTTTTTCAGTTGAGCTAAAGTTTAAGGAAATCCACTTAAAATGACAACTTGTTTTAGAAATAACTTTTCAATAGATACCTGATTTTTCCAAGTCAGTAAATAGTCCTGTTAAATAATCATGATCTCAATATTGACCAAAATCATGGTTAGAAATATTTTCATATTCGAGCAGCCCAATGGAATATATTTAATTTTAGTTAAAAAGTATGATGTTTACATTTCTTTGAAACTGTTTTACTGTACTTGCAAACTAAGGGTTGAGTTGTCTTCTGCATGCTGCTGATGGAGCTTTAACTTTTCTTTTAATGTTTAATGTTCATGTACAAAACACTACAAGCAAAAACAAGATCTGCTTTTCGACCTTTTTGCAATAGCAGAAGGAAATTGACACTTCTGCAAACCCACTGTACTTATTCTGCGACTGACTTAAGTTAACAATGCCGACACTAACATGTGTGACTTCCTTTGCTACATGCGTGTCTGAGCTATGGAAATGAAGTGAGAATCTTTTACAGTGTTTCCCACAGACTTACACTTTGTGGCGGCATTAATATGTGTATAATAAATTCATTCTCTGCCAGCAGGACGCGCTTAAAGCAGGAAAAATGGGAGATTTTCCCTGTAACGGCTGTACACAAAGCAGCATTCTGCTCAAAAACGCTGCTTTCAGACATTACATGCAAGATGAAATGAAAATGACTCAAATTTTCTGAAGACAGTCGGTTTCTTTCAGAAATACAGTGATATAAAAACACCTGCACCGGGTTTTGATTTTGAAACGTGCAGTGCTTATGTTTATTCAACAAAGTCAAAGCCTTTTTGAAAATCAATTTGTGGTGGTCAGTTTTGATATTGTGGTGCGCCGCGTAAATATAAAACCATGTCTGCATTTGTGATCGGAGAAACGACAAACAACAAGCTTTACTCTACACCAGCGGTTCTCAATTCCAGTTCTCACATGTCTCTCTTTAACACACCTGATTCAGATAATCAGCTCATTAGAAGTGAGCTGTGTGCATGAACTGTGTTCCCATTGACATGGTCCCTACACAGTGTTCATTGATCTCTATTCCTTGAGCAGGTGAATCTGTTGAAGTTTACCTCACTTCAGAACATTCATTCACGGATCTGCGCTGCGCAACATCTTCACACACAAAGAATATTCTCACACACACATCATATACTTCTAAATACAAAAAGATTTGGTTGATGTTGGTCGAAAAGCTTCCCACATTGTGAAGTAGACGTGGAGGCATGTTTAAACGAGGTGTTTTAGGGTGGTGTGGACGAGTCTAAACTTTTATAAAGAATATCTCTTTGGGTTTAATACTTTAGTCTTTGCAACTTTACAGATATTTTTCATACACCAAGAGTTTGTAACACTCCAATGAGAATGGAACAATTAATTTCATATGACCCTTTTAAAATTGAAATGCTAAAATTGCTAAAACTGAAACTAAAATTTAAATAAAAAAGTAGAAATATATATAACAAAACAAAAGCACATTGCAAAATGAAACAAACAAAAATGAAATGTAAAAATAAAAGCTAATTTAAAATCTTATTAAATACTCCAATGTTACATAATTCTAAAGAACACTCATTACATGGCTTTTTTTTTTTTTAGATGAGCAGCTATCTTGTCAGAGGTTGTTAAAAGACATTTGAGTTTGAATGATGTTGTTTATTTGAGAAATGTGTGTCTGTGCATCAAATGAATTTCCATCAATATCATCTGTTTCCATCCAGAGGATTTATTGAGAAGCCTAGCTCTTGGGTCACATGAAATTTGGGAAATTTTGATCCGTTGTGACATTTTGGAAAATACTGTAAATAAGACTTGAGAAGGACAGCAGAGTCTGAATCATTACAGTCATCAGATTACTCCTGCATTCAACGTCAAATACTAGATAGTAGGTACTACATTTGATTTGAAATTTGCTTATATCCTACTACTTATTGCGTGTTGTACACACACCAGGGATAAAAATGAACTTTTTTTGTCCACCGGCTGGGTGAAACAGTATGCTATTGTTAGGCCATCCTTAAAAATATTTTGGTTTGCAGTAACAGTAATTTTTTTTAAAAAAAGGGTCGGTAGGTCGGTCTATTTTTTTTTTTTTCAAGTTTCAATGTAAAAAAAAAAAGTATATTTTTGTGATGGTGATGACGTCGGTATGAATTTAAACAAATTAGCATATCGTGACGTCACTGACTGGGTCTCCAACCCGTGCCTTCGGGCGCATCATTGCAAACCTCATTTTGATGCAGGCTATATAGACCACAAACAAATTGAAACCTTTGTCAAAAACATGTTTATTGCATGAATTTCAGGTGAGAAAAAAATGAGGTACTGTTTTACTTGCATTCACCGCTACGTATCAATGCAACCTACAAATGAGAGAACGTTTACTTTGCTTTCTTGGGTTGTCACTTTTGTGAAAAACATCCTGTTTGATTTGAGTGACGAGTGTTCATTGAATACAACCCGAATTCCCGAAAAGTTGGGACATTTTTTAAATTTTAATAAAATGAAAACTAAAAGACTTTCAAATCACATGAGCCAATATTTTATTCACAATAGAACACAGATAACATAGCAAATGTTTTAACTGAGAAAGTTTACAATTTTATGCACAAAATGAGCTCATTTCAATTTTGATTTCTGCTACAGGTCTCAAAATAGTTGGGACGGGGCATGTTTACCATGGTGTAGCATCTCCTTTTCTTTTCAAAACAGTTTGAAGACGTCTGGGCATTGAGGCTATGAGTTGCTGGAGTTTTGCTGTTGGAATTTGGTCCCATTCTTGCCTTATATAGATTTCCAGCTGCTGAAGAGTTCGTGGTCGTCTTTGACGTATTTTTCGTTTAATGATGCGCCAAATGTTCTCTATAGGTGAAAGATCTGGACTGCAGGCAGGCCAGGTTAGCACCCGGACTCTTCTACGACGAAGCCATGCTGTTGTTATAGCTGCAGTATGTGGTTTTGCATTGTCCTGCTGAAATAAACAAGGCCTTCCCTGAAATAGACGTTGTTTGGAGGGAAGCATATGTTGCTCTAAAACCTTTATATACCTTTCAGCATTCACAGAGCCTTCCAAAACATGCAAGCTGCCCATACCGTATGCACTTATGCACCCCCATACCATCAGAGATGCTGGCTTTTGAACTGAACGCTGATAACATGCTGGAAGGTCTCCCTCCTCTTTAGCCCGGAGGACACGGCGTCCGTGATTTCCAACAAGAATGTCAAATTTGAACTCGTCTGACCATAAAACACTATTCCACTTTGAAATAGTCCATTTTAAATGAGCCTTGGCCCACAGGACACGACGGCGCTTCTGGACCATGTTCACATATGGCTTCCTTTTTGCATGATAGAGCTTTAGTTGGCATCTGCTGATGGCACGGCGGATTGTGTTTACCGACAGTGGTTTCTGAAAGTATTCCTGGGCCCATTTAGTAATGTCATTGACACAATCATGCCGATGAGTGATGCAGTGTCGTCTGAGAGCCCGAAGACCACGGGCATCCAATAAAGGTCTCCGGCCTTGTCCCTTACGCACAGAGATTTCTCCAGTTTCTCTGAATCTTTTGATGATGTTATGCACTGTAGATGATGAGATTTGCAAAGCCTTTGCAATTTGACGTTGAGGAACATTGTTTTTAAAGATTGGAGAGCCTCTGCCCATCTTTACTTCTGAGAGACTCTGCTTCTCTAAGACAAAGCTTTTATAGCTAATCATGTTACAGACCTGATATCAATTAACTTAATTAATCACTAGATGTTCTCCCAGCTGAATCTTTTCAAAACTGCTTGCTTTTTTAGCCATTTGTTGCCCCCGTGCCAACTTTTTTGAGACCTGTAGCAGGCATTAAATTTTAAATGAGCTAATTAAGTGGATAAAACAGTTTAAACATTTGCTACGTTATCTATGTTCTATTGTGAATAAAATATTGGCTCATGTGATTTGAAATTCCTTTAGTTTTCATTTTATTAAAATTAAAAAAACGTCCCAACTTTTCCGGAATTCGGGTTGTAATATATAGAATTTTATTTATTTATTTTCAGATTCCAGATTTTCAAATAGTATCTCAGACAAATATTGTCCTCCTAACAAACCATACATCGATGGGAAGATTATTTATCATCTATTGTACATATCAATGCAACCTACAAATGAGAGAACGTTTACTTTGCTTTCTTGGGTTGTCACTTTTGTGAAAAAAAATCCTGTTTGATTTGAGTGACGAGTGTTCATTGAATCGATTGTAAAATCGATTTTGTATGTCTAAAGTTTTATACGGCAAATAACACCAAATATAGGTAAATCCATGGACAACAGGCAGGAGGAATGTAAATATTCAATATATTGGTGAAGACCAATATTTCTGATGATTTATTGGCGTGAAGTTACGCGCAAAATGACAAACAGGAGTGCAACATTTTCGAAAAACAATAAGCAGAGTGGACTGCCATAATGCAAAACATTTACTGCAGGCTTCAACATTTACAATTACTGCAGGCTTCACCAAAAAAATCGCATAGGCGATTTTCTTAGGCTATCAAAAAAAATATTTTTTCGAATATTCGTCGAATTTAAAATAAAAATCCACATTCGAATGCGCATATGAATTTTAGGTGTGCATTAAGGAAGCTGCCTTATCAGCCCCGGTACGTGTTCAATTCCATCTCGCCATGCACAGCTGTGTCTACACAACTTTCAAAGGCGGACGAGCTCGACACTGTATCTGCTTTCTCATCTTTCACCTCGTGTACGCGCACGAGATGCGATGACAATATATGTGGCATTGCATTATAAGGTTATGTTAGCCTATCCAGTTGAAGCCACTTAAAAAAAAAAAAATCAATGTGGAGAAGATCTTGTTTACATCAAAACTGAAACCAAACCGTTCACACAGAATGCATATTTTGCGCATCTCATGTTTTTAAAATGAAAAAATGTATCCTGTGTGACTGGTTTTCCGCCCTTTTTATTTATTTAACAATGCATGCATACATGATGCTGTTTTGTTTATAGTTCTTTAAGCAACTTAATTAATAATAATTGGTTCATAAACATTATTTTAAATATTATGTTTTTTTCACAGTCATGTATTCTAATGCTTTGAATAAACATGCAGTAATATTTTGCTGGATGCGCTATCTTGAGCCTCAGAAGAGAAGCAAAAAGCTTTTCTTCACCCTAACTGAAATTATGCATTTAAAATTCAAATAGCCTACAATTCGAATTTTGATCATATTTAAGTAAAAAAAAAAATTAGAATTGAGTTTTTTCAGCTATTTTGACAGCCCTAGGCGATTCAAGCCCGAAACTGTATGAGACTGAATACCGGCTGAATTCACATTTCTGTTGTAAAAAGAGAAACACTGTGCAGAAGTATTATTTGCTGTTATGCGTGTTTGTCCGAAGCTGCAGTTGCTGTGTGACGCCTGTTCAAGAAAAAAAAAACCTGGACGCGCTCCGAGAGAAGGTCGTTAAAATCATATTCTTATTTTCGTTTTCGAAACTTGGGTTGGTTGATTCGTTGAATCCTTGATTCGTGCAATAGATTTTCGAACATAAAGTGACAGTCGACACGGTCACGGTTTTAGACTAGAGAGAAGGGATGGGAAAGATCTGGGCACAGTTTTTCCAGAACTTTGTGCCAAGTTAAAGCGGTGTCGAGCTGTTTTAATGAATTTTTTTTAGATGTATTATGGTGCCCGAACCCGTATGACTTTGAACAGTGACCGCGAACATTTAGTTTACTGCAGCCGCAGCCATCATTACCAAGCGCGAACCGTTGACTCTGACAGTGAGTGAGAGTATGAGACGAAGCGAACGCACAGGACACAGTGTGACATCCGTGTAAACACAGATGACGTCCATTTGTATGTAGGCCAAGGCAATTTATATATTTACAATACTTACTTAAATATAATTACTAGTATTTTATTGCGTTTGTATTAGTTATTTGAAGAGTAAAAAAAAAATTGGTCGGTCTTAACGCAAATTTACAATCGGCAAGTCGGTCGGACTAAAAGCAAAAAAAATAAATAAATTGAGTCGGTGCTAAATTGACAGGGTCGGTCGGGTTATGGCAAACAAGAATATTTTTAAGGATGGCCATATTTACGCACCACGGTGGCCGGTAGGTGAAGCGAGTTTACCCGCCACAACACAAAATCACCCGCAATTGGCTGGTGGCGGGTGCTAACTTCCATCCCGGCTTCATAACCATAGTCCATGGTTTATTTGTGTATATTTTAATGCTCTAATTTTTGTTGATAATTTGTCTCCAGGGTTTCAGATTAGGCTGGTTAGCTTTAGTAGTCAGACTCTGGTGCTAAATGTAAGTACTTGTTTTACAGAGCTCTTAGAAGAGTTAAAAGTACATTTCCCTTTCTGTTATTTGTGATGTCATGGCTCATGTTACTGTAGTTACTGTAGTGAGGGTTTGAGACTGTTCTAGTGGAGAGCCATTCACTGTTGACTTAATTTTCCTGCATCTCCTGAGTGATTTGTCACATGACATTTTCAGCTCAAGTGATTGGTTCAAAAATCTGTATCTGGAACTGAGTTTCTCTATTAGCAAAGGTCAGTGATAGTAACAGATCCCTGTGAGGAGAGGAACTCTGCATCCCTTAATCTGTTTGCTCAGATTGTTTTGATTCTGCATGAACTTCTCTCTCACTTAAAATATTTAAAGCTGCATCCTCCTTGCCTTCATGTTTCTCTGTCCTTCTGTTTAATTTTTGTTTTCCTGTCATGTTCATCTTCTGTTCGTCTCATCCCGTCTGTCTCTTTTTCTCCTGTGTCCCGTGTTTCCAGCCTCTCACTGTCCATTGAGTTCCTCACCATCATCATCTGCTCTGATTCAGATAGTGGGACCCTGATTGTCTGGTGAGTGTCTGAAGCTTGTATAAGGTCATGACCTCTGCCACCTTCAATAACCCTGCCTTGAAACCTTTTTACTTATTTAACAAAAGTGTATTGACACTTGATTAAAGTGAGTTCAACTTTTCAAATAGGCTGATGCTTGTGGTCTGCGACTTGCCTTTTTGGGATATTTCAGAATATTTTAAGGGAACAGTTTGTCTAAAAATACTAATTCTGTCATGGTTTACTCCCCTTTGTGTGTATTTATTTATGTTGGATTGAAATGTGTCAAATTCTTGACTGATTTTGTGTTTAATCATCTTTCTACATTATGTATGTATGCATGTATTTATTTATTTATTTCCCTTTTTTATTTCTGAGATGAAATTTGACCCTTGCCAATTTCTTGATGGGTTTAATAAGATTTTATAAGATTTATAAATGATTTATTTATTTGTTTGCTTGTTTATTGTTGTTTAAATATTTTCTTCATTAAGCTATTTTTGGGTTGAAATATGAATCTTGACAAGTTCTCGATAGGTTTCATGAAATTAATACATTTTGTTTATTTGTTGGGTGAGAGAAATATAACCCAGGCATGTTCTTGGACAGGTTTTGTGGGATTTATCCATTTAGCAAGGGATGGTATGTGATTTGAGGCACAGCCACAGCTTCTTTTAAGTGAAAATTATTATGAGGGGTCATTTGAGGTGACTGAGCATGAAAACTAGGAAGTGTTTTGGTTTTGTACAGAGCTGTTGAAACGGGTCTAGTCTGTAGGAAACTAGTCACTGACTTGAATCATTGAAGTTTTAGACATAATTTAACAGTATTTTCATAGATGATTGATAATTTCTACCACAACATTTCCTTAATAATGCAGAGAATAGAAAATACAAGATAAAATGCCAAAAAAAAGTGCTGTTTTTATGCACATTTTCTTTGTTTTCATCCGGAAGAAGGAGGCGGGAACCGGCGGACAATCAAAATGAAACTTTAATTATTCAAAACAAACACAAAACAGCGCACCAGCCCCTCACGGACGACTGATGCGCACAAAATAAAAACCAAAACACAACTAAAAGCCCAGGCCTGGTCCTCTCTCGTCCTTCACTGTCGTCGCTCCAGTTTTATATCCTTCCATCTCCTACGTGGGACTCGAGACTGGTGGTGGGTCGCAGGTGCCACTGATTTGCCCAATCATTGCCGGCCTCACTCCTTGTTCCCACGTCCCTCGGCCCCGCCCCACTCGCCACATATGTATTTTTTTACATTTTGGGTTAAGTTGTGACCATTCATGGAAATCTTGACAGATTTCATGTGATTATTATCTATAATAATATGGATGTATCCCGCAAAATCTGCCAAGAATTATTCAAGGCTCATGTTTCAACCCAGTATTTAAAATAAATAATCATAATGACAATGAATGAAGAAAAATATTTATTTATTTATGTTGTTTTATTACTTTTTATTTTGGCTATAATGTAATGTGAGGGACAGCCACACTCATGTAGATGCAGCAGCTTGTGTAGATTTCTCTGCATCGGTCCTCTTTCTCACTCGCTCATGTGAGTGGAAGTTGCTCCATGTAATGTGATTATTCTGTGTCTGTTCCAGTAAATGGAGAAACAGAGACGTCTTTGGGTGTTTTGAGCGCTCACTGGTCGACTGAATAGAAGGAAAGTGTCACTGATCAAAACTGGTCAAAAGGCTATGCGTTACTCGTTTCGATACGTTTGTGTAGAAATATAACACATTCACAAAGAACATATTTCAAACGATTTTATTGCTGGTTTGATGTACTTCTAAAGTTCACAATGCAAAGCTCCCTTGCAACTGCATTTTTCTTGGTGTTTTCTCAATTAAATCAGCCCTATTATTACTATCATTCAAAATGATATGTTTGATCAGACTCCTGAGTGTCCTGACTCGCCCTGTGCTAGAAACGGTGTGCAAACATGTAGTTCATCAGTGAAATCGCCTTGATTACAGAAATGTATTTTATTGTTTTCTTCTGATTTCAGCTCAGTCTTCAGTGCTTGGAGAGTTTTCTGTGCACGTTTCACTGTGTGCGACAGCTCAGTGACCCGAGAGCAAAGGATGCGCTCAAATTCTGGTAAGCTGTCTTCTTTTTTATGTTTCAGTTTACAGACCAAAAAATTGTGAAAATATTTTTTTCATTTGATCACGACTGTCAAGCAGAATTTTGAATAACATCTTTGTTGTTTTTACTCACTGCATCTTTGTCAGATATTTTAAACGCAGATCACAGTTCGTGATCAGTGTTTTTTTGTGTAATTTACTCAATTACAGATCAGCCCTCAGTCAGTTGAACCTTGTTAAAGGAGCATTTCACCTGTGGGAACATTGATCTTCATTTAAAGTGGGTCATATATGTAGTCTAAATCTATTAAAATTTTCGAATTTGGTGCCTTTTTGACCGAGTTATAACAGAAAGTAACTTTAGGGCTCATTTGTATGGAAAACCACAACTCCCAAAATGCAACACATTTGCAAAGCTCCACAAGCCACTCCCACTCCCAAGACATTGAGGACACAGTTAGCGATGTATGGTATTTACGTGCCACAGTAGTAAACAATGCCACAGTAAGCTTTTTGTGCATTAAAAACGGTACTGCACAAACAGTTTACAGTTGACGTTACGTAACTTATTAACCGGGAATCATTTCGTGATAATAATGCTTGAAGAAATGGTGTACATTTCACGAAATGAATAATAAATAAAATTGAAACACTTAACGTTACTTTACAGTTAGACGTCCATTTGTCCCTGCAGGCTTCGGCTGGCGTTTCCAGTTTACCTTCGGAATTCTGAAATATGTCTCCAGGGCGCCTCTGTCCATATGCGGGGAGAAACTAGGATGGTTCACAACGCAAACATCCGTGTCCTTGTCTGCCTCAGACATTTCTTAGAGGAGAAATTGGCATCTTTGAAATTCTTGGCAGCAGACGGACTCTAGTTCTGTGTCTGTAGGCGCACAACGAGAGCACAGGCATCACCAGTCCGCACCAGCTCGAGCACGCCCGGGCTCCTCGGACGCGACAGGCAGGTCTCCGGCCTCGGCTGCAGCCGCCGCCTCCTGTTCCTCCTCTGCGCTATATTGTGGCTCGTATAGATAGCCACGAACATCTGTTTCGAGCAACAGACTTTGAAAATCCTCTTCTTCCGTATCTTGAGTTGTTTCTCCAGCCATTCTCGTAAATCTGACTCCATAAGCGCTTGTTAGCTTAGCTACATAGCTTCCAAACAAGATGGCGGATTTTCATTTTCGTTTCTGTAAGTTTAGTCCCACCCTCTGATCTGTAATAGGCCTGTAGGGTGAGTGGGTCCCACCCCCTGGAATAATAATAAGCTAGTGTCTGTAGTCTCTACACTTTTCAATGAATTTTGACTTCCTGCTTATTATGACGCAAAATGACGATTTTTACGTCATAATAAGCAGGAAGTAAAACACTTAAATCCTTATTTCTCCCATCTCAGGGAAAAATAAAGGAAAAATCCATGATCATTATAATATATGACTGGGTTTCTAACAATACAAAGCTAAATGCAAATGGGTGAAGTGATCCTTTAAGACAAACTAAAATCATGGCAAGCAGTGACTAGAGCTCATGTTAATTAGCATTGTGTTGAGAGAAGCTGATTGTTTGAGGCAGTGATAAAAGGCTTTCTTTGTCTGGCCCAGTGGCTACATGCCGTGTGCTCAATTAAGTGCGTTTTCTCAGCTCCTAATCTTGATCTCATGATCATGTGCAGTTCCTGGGACTTTAGCTGAAACACAGGAACTGGCAAAAGCTACAACCCGTCTGATGTGAATGCATATGAAACCCTTTGACCCTTTCAAATCTTTTATCTGCTTTGAGTGAGATAATGAAGTAATTAATTTGTTAAAGCAATAGTTCAACTAGAAATTAAAACTGGTCTGATTTATTCACACCTTTTGTTGTCACAAACTTGTCTGATTTCCTTAGTTTCCGTGGAGATATTGAATCATTTTTTGTGGCAAACTGGGACAGGGAGACACTGGTGGGAGTGGGAGTGCAGTAAACGTGCAGTGTTTAATAAGTATATTAGACCACCACCCAGCGTTTGTGCCACAGCTGCCCTAAACTAACAGTATTGCTGATTACCAAAATAAGTTTTTATGTTTCAGTAATGGTAAATTCACAATAGGGTTTCTGATGCTAAAATATTATTATTGTTGGGATTTAATGGATTCAAAGGTAGATCACACAAACTTCAAATGAAAAGCAGGTCTTTGGGAACAACTAAGAAACTATTTGGAAGTCAATAACAACAGAGATTTTGTAAAAGTACATAAAAACAATTGCAGCAAGAATGCAAGCTGTAATCAAGGCCAAAGGCGGCCATACAAAAAAACAAACAAAACAACAAAAAAAATATATATATATATATATTAGGGGTGTAACGGTACGCAAAAATCACGGTTCGGTACGTACCTCAGTTTTAAAGTCACGGTTTGATTCATTTTCGGTACAGTAAGGGAAAGAAATGCAAACATTAAACTGCAGGTTGTTTATTACTATACACTTTTTAAAAATATTTTTTAATAAAATATATATAAACTAAAAAAAGAACAAGAAATAAAATACTGCTGCAAAGTTCTCCACTAAATAAAATACTCTGTCTCAAACCAATATCATATAATAAAATATAATGAAAAATATAAATAAATAACTATGATTACAGTGCAGAATTACCAATCCCATCTTGTAGGCCTGCTTCACAAGAATCGTGCCTGACGCGGCGCTGGCGCGCTGCTGCTGCTGCTGTAGGTGACATAGAGGGAGACCGCCGACAGACCTGGCTCTTGTCTTCATGACAACAATATCTATACTTCATGTTGAGCATAAATATAAAGCCTACTGATAAAGGACACCGTCAACAGTATTGACTGATTATTAATTTATTTTTTAAATTACATTTATATCTGAATTTGTCAACCTATAGACTTTCAAACATCAAAGTGTCATGAATTAATATGTATTTGTGTACAAAATGACATATAAACATATTTTCCTATTCTATTTTGCCTGGAAACGCTTCCAACACGCTTGCGTGTCGCGTGAAAAATAGGTGTCGGTTCTATTTCTAGCATGCAAGCGTCTCACGCAGGCAGTCTGCATCTAACCTGTTAACATGGGAGCCGAATTAAAAACTGAGACGCTTGCGCCACGCATCCAGTGTGTCGCCGGCCTATCAGCTGCAGGGCGGGATTTGCGCTGAACGCGGAGACTTCCGCCACTTAATATGTTTGTTTGGAAACACGAAAATGTACCTATGTTCCGCAAACTAAATATTGCATTTGGTCATTCGGTACACACGTGCACCGTACCGAAAGCCCTGTACCAAAACGGTGCGGTACGAATACACGTACTGTTACACCCCTAATATATATATATATATACACACACACACACACACACGTTTTTGTTTATAATGAGTGAATAAAGATTGTGTTGTTTCAGTTTGTAATTTTTTTTCAGTTTGTAGTGTAATTTTTTTTTTTGTTTTAAACAAGTTAACAAGTAAACAAGTCCTAATATATTTTCTTTTCTTTTCTTTTTTTGACCGGTGGTCAAATAAATTTAAGCACTGTATTTGAAAAGCAACTTCTTAGTGTTTCATTGTCTTTATATTAGCCTGTTTTAAGAAAAGAAGAAAAAGATAACTACTGGAAATAAACTATATTAATAACTAATATACTGTACTGTCCATTATGGAAGCCCGTTTCCACCATGGGGTGAAAGAAACATTTATATATTTTTTTTTCTCACACAGTTCAGATTTTAGCTCAGAAATGCTAGTTCACATCTTTTGATATAAATTCAGAATTGTGAGATAGGAACATGTAATTCTGAGGAAAAATGTTGCAATCATTTAATTATTTATTTAATCCCGTGTCGGAAACAAGCTTTCATAATCTTTTTGTCCAATGTGAAAATATTACTTGGAAAAAAATTACTAAGTAATTAATATTTCTTAATTTTGATTTTGACCAGGGTAAGACACCTCAGTAACACTTCACAAGTTTTCATTTGTTAACATTAGTAAGCTACATTAGCATGAACTAACACTAAGATGCTTTAGAAGTATTTCTCAATGTTAATTTAAACTGTAGTACATTATTACAATGAAGTTGTGTCTGAGCTGACATGAAATAACAATGACCAGTTATATTTTTAACTAATGTTAGTTTTATAGCATTAATGTTAATGTTCTGTCATCATTTGCTCATAATAATAATGATAATAATACATTTTATTTGTAATGTGCTTTTCTTAAACCCAAAGTGCTACAGTAATAAAGTAATAAATAAAATAAAAAAACACCAAAAGCAATACAACAATTCATTAGAGAAACACAGTCTTGAATAAATGTGACTTAATCAACTTTTTAAAATCACCCAATGTTGGTGCATTTCTGACGTGCAGAGGAAGTACATTCCATAGCTTAGGGGCTTTATATGAAAAGGCTCTTTCCCCCATGGTCTTTAGCTTACATGATGGCTGGTGAAGTGAAAGAGAGTTAGTAGAGCGAAGAGAGCATGATGGAATATAAGGATTGATGAGATCACAAAGATACTCAGGTGCAGTCCCATGAAGTGCCTAGTATGTTAAAATAAGAATTTTAAAATCAATTCTCGCATTTACGGGAAGCCAGTGTAATTGTGAAAGAACCGGTGTAATGTGTTCACGAGAAGAAGTACAAGTGAGCACACGAGTGGCAGAATTCTGTATATACTGAAGCTTGCTCAACGATTTAGCTGGAAGGCCAGAGAACAAGGCATTACAATAATCTAACCTAGTTGTTATGAAGGCATGTATAAGCCTTTCTGTGTCTGCAAAAGAGAGAAAAGGTCTAAGTCGAGCTATGTTGCTCAGGTGGAAAAATGCAGTTTTAGAGATGTGTTTTATGTGTGCTTCAAATGATAGTTGTGGATCAAAAATGACACCAAGATTTCGCACCTGTGAAGTGGGGATTACCGTGCAGGAATCAACAATCAAACTGATCTGCTCGGTCTTACGTGTGGCTGCCACTGTACCAATCCGCATCAGTTCAGTTTTGGAGCCATTCAGCTTCAGGAAGTTGTTATGCATCCAGATACTGATCTATTCTAAACAACCACGCAAAGCTATTAATGAGCAATGGACATCAGGACTAGTGGTGATGTAAATCTCCATATCATCCGCATAGCAGTGATACCCAAGACCATGTTTCCTAATGATCTGCCCAAGTGGAAGCATATAAATGTTAAATATTATTGGACCCAATACTGAACCCTGAGGAACTCCCTGTCGAACAGGCACGGTATCTGATTTATAGTTACCCAAGCCAACAAACTGGGCATGATTCGTTAAATAAGACCGAAACCAATTGAGGACAGCTCCAGAAAGACCCAACCAATTTTCCAGCCTGTCAAGCAGAAGAGAGTGACATATAGTGTCAAAAGCAGCACTGAGGTCTAACAAGACCAAAATACTGCATGCACCGGAATACGCCGTGATAAGAAGATCATTTACGACCCTAATTAAAGCAGTTTCAGTACTATGCCCTCTTCTGAACCCAGATTGAAAAGGTTCAAAGAGACTGTTCAGAGCTAGGTGATTATTTAACTGAACAGCCACAAGACGCTCAAGAACTTTAGCCAAGAATGGGAGGTTAGAAATCGGCCTGTAATTGGATAAATCAGATACATCACAACCAGTCTTCTTAGGGACTGGTGTAATGGCAGCTATTTTTAGTTCTGGAGGAACAATTCCAGAAGTCAATGACAAGTTCACAATTGAAGTCATAAAAGGGCAGATTGATGCAAGGCAGTTCATAATGACCAAGCAGGGAACCGGATCTAAAATACTGGTTGTAGAGTGTTGTTCCAAACCCAACTGACTTGGGTCCATTTCTAAAATCTGGTGTACTCATTTAAAGAAATACAAGCATGGTTGTGCAAAATAAGAAAAAATGGTTGGCAGAGGGGTAAGATTAGTTTTTGCATAATAGGATTGTTTAAGCATCTGGAAAATGGCTGGTTCACCGTCTAAGCTCTACTACAAAACCACCCCCAGACCTGACCAGAAGTTTGCTTCCCAGCCTGCCCCTGTGCGACCATGTGACATCACATGCTTTCATGTGATGCACTGATCAACTCAAAATCTGGAAAGCTTCCCTCTGAAATTCCAATTTAATGAAATTTACGGAGCAGGACAGAAAATTCAGTCACTAGTGAAGTGTGGAGGCATGCGGACGCAGGCTTTTTGTTGCGTTTTATGCAGAGACGTTACTACGAGCATGAGTGGAATATGTATGTGGCTGAAACACTGCAGAAGATGGAGATTTTGAGATCCACTGCGGTCTGCTTATAGGAGGTACTGTAGATTATTGTAGATTTTAAAGGAGGCGTGTCTTTAAAGCTCCGTCGGGGTGTGTTTATGATGCGTGTGCTGGAGCTGCTCTGATGTAAAGGGAACGTGTTTCAATTTCTGCTAAAATTGTGTATTTGAGCATTGAGTCTGTGTGTTTTTAGAGGAGCCAGGATGGCCATATGAAATAACCACACGGACTATTTTTGGAAAATTCTTCACTCTTTTTTATATATATATATACACACACACACACACAATTTACATTTATATATAAAAATAATTATTTATATTTATGGTTTAATGTTTGACAATGAGACAAATTTAGAAATTAAAATGTACCCTTGTACTGTAAAATAAAATAATATATTTTTTTATTATATTATCTTAAATACACTTTTATTTAACTGTGAAATATATATTAATATTTGATGTTTATTATAAAAATAATACAATTAATTTTTTTAATACAAATGTATTATTATTGTTAATAGTAGTAATAATAATAGTAATATTTGGCCTGGATTTTTATTACATTTCTTTGTAGAAAATTAGCAATCGTCCTTAATGTCTTTAAAGAAATTAGGTTAAATCAATGTCTGGGAATTGTTACGCTTATTGTGACCGTTTGTTCTGCTTTGTGTGGTTTTGTGAAGTGAGACGGCTGAAATCCTGTGGTGGATGGAAAAACTGTTTGATGTGATACAGTACGCTGCAGCAGTGTCTAATGTCAGGATCTGCTGTCCGTGTCCATGCAGCCTAACATCATACCATAACATACATTTCACTGAGCAAGTTTGATTGGTTCGCTGCATTATTAAAATGAACGAGAGAGTGGGGTCAAAAGGGCTGCCAGCATCTGAGATATTGCGATGCTGATCCAGTAATTTTTCTTTAGCAGATTTTCTTGTATATTAAATCAGTTTATATAGAGGTACTTATTGGACGTGAAACCACCTGAGCAGTTTCACTTGTTTTATTTTCTTGTTGATTTATACAAAAAGAGAACTGCAATGTATGTGAAACTAAAGCAGAGCTCTAGCAGATGATTTACATGTATTCATGCTCTCGATTTCTCACCTCCATCAGCTCGGACATGAGTGGGGCCAGTAACACCCTGGCACGGGAGTTCCTGACCGATGTGCACCAGTTGTGTAGTGCGGTGGCCCAACAGGCCGAGGTTGAGGAGGAGAGTCACATGGTGGCACTGGGAGAGTATCTGGTGCGTGGACGCGGGTTCCTGCTCCTCAGCACCCTGGACTCTGTCATTGACCAGGTCAGTCAGAGAAGCTTCATTTGAAGATATTTTACCCCTATAAACCCTACTAAAGCATATTGATTATCAACATGTCACACACAATCTACTCCATGCCTTGTGTCGTCTGATTTGATAGTTTGTTTAATAAGTAAAAGGTATTTAAGTATAATTGTGCAAATGTCCACTTTCAGCTCGTGGTTCACGTGTTTTTTTGCTGTCAATTCTTTACTGATTTTTTATAAAGTAAATGTAAGAAAACTTTGAAATTGTTAGTAATATTTCCTGATGAAGCTGCTCAGCTTTACTTGATTCTCCACTAATCATTTTAGAAAAATCAGTTATCATCAGGCTTTAGAGAAGCGTTTATTTGTTCATCTCTCAATCATCATTGTCTTGCATTGCATTATATGATTTGATCATTTCAATATCACCTTAGTAAGACATATTATTGGAGATATAAATTGACGACTGATATTTGTTATTTTATTTAAGTATCTGCCGTAGTATTATAAAGATCTCATTGATTTAAATTAAATAATATTTTTCTGGCCATATAAATATCATCATCTCCACTAATGAAATGAAACTGTGGTGTTTCCTCCTTGAAAATGAGCTCCATATTCTAACTGTTTTATATTAACTTTTGTAGATTTTATTTTCATTAAACTGTTCAATATAACAATAGATTATTTTATGTGTCGGACTTTACAGGGTTAAAGCAGTACACAAGTGTTCCTGTAGCTCAACTGGTAGAGCATTGCGTTAGCAAGCGCAAGGTTGGGGGTTTGAATCCCAGGGAACACATGATAGTAAAATATTGTTAGCCTGATTGAAATGTAAGTCGCTTTGGATAAAAGCGTCTGCTAAATGCATAAATTTAAATGTACAGTTTTTAATTTAAATTTATAGCAGTACACATGAGATTTTGTTATCTACACATGTGATAGACATAGAAGCAAGGGTAGTGCAAAAAATACAGTGCAGAATGTGGAGGGAAATGACAATTGGTTTATTTTATCCCATGTTTTCCTTCAGACCCCTCTCTACTGCCTCTGCTTCAGTTTATCTCTTTGAAGTGAGAGGCCTTATGAATCATGTCTGGAGTGGTTCTTACTCACAGGACATGGACCTTTTCTCTGAACTCGGCACTGCTTAACTATCAAAATCCATTGTCTGTGTGTTTGCATTGTGGTGGGTCAATATGGCTCCCTAGCCACTTTTCTAATTATCATAAGGGTATGCTGTCAGATACTTGTTTACCTGGGGTCACAAAGCTCTGTGGCACGCAGTCCCCTGTATTTGCTTTTAATTCACATGTGTCAGGGTGCTTTCACTTCTCCTTGTGAGGAATGCTTTCTTGTTCAGGGTGGAGCCAGTATTTAGAGGCTTGCTGTCATACCTCATGTCCAGCCAATCCTGCATTTTGTTGTCTGCGATTGTCTATCTTTTGCGTGGCTCTGGAAACTAGTTTGCCAAGAGAGGAAGGGCACCATGAAGCAGATGTGAGATAAATAATCTGCTTCTAGGTGGTCATCAACACAAGGAGACTGTTTTTTGATTAGATTTGCAGGGACTGAGTGAAGAATTCAGTTCAAATCAAGAATTAACTTCCCTTTTACTTAGGAGTTGACCTGTCGGGAAGAGCTGCTTACACTCTTGTTGTCTCTGCTACCTCTGGTCTGGAAGATTCCTGTTCAGGAGGAGAAAGCCCCAGGTGAGTCACTTCATTTTATAAAGCCCTTTAATAATGCATGCTTTTAACAGTCTTAATTTTTAAGAATGCACTGGAGGTATACTGTAACCCACCTTGAACCATTAATTAAATAATTATGTGCTAATATTAAATGACATTCTGGGATTGCATTTAGTTGGAAAGATGATATACCTTTACACAATTTGTTTATAATGGCAGTGATCTTACAAGGACGCCATACATTTTTAAGTAGCTGCCTGCAGGAACAAGTGAAACCATGAGATGGCATGTATTATGTAACATTATGGTTAAAGGATGATGGAAAGAATAATACTTATAATACTTTTAATTGATCTTGAGGCCTAAGGTATTTAGTGCAGGCATGCTAATCTTTTCCAGCAGCTGCTTTCCACATTGTTGAGTTATTAGTTTCCATAATTGTTTTGTAAACGGACCTTTCTAGGTCATCATGACTTGACAGTTAGTATAACTGGTTGATGCTAGTCAGGACAATCATTTTAATCAATTTAAATTTCCTACTCTGCTTTTTTGACTTTAGATTTCACCCTGCCTTCACTACTAGAGGTTTTTCTATGCCAAGAGGGAAGGACCATCCCACAAAAGGCAGGGCAAGATAGATGTGATGAGCAGAACTCTGGGAAGCATTTATCTGGCTCCTGGAAGTCATGTCGTTCACGTAGAACAGCTCAGCGGTACTCAGTGAGGGATGCACGCAAATCTGAGCTTTCCACATCAGATTCTGAAGCCAATTCGGATGATAAGACCACAAATACTGGGAGCAAACATCGCAGATTCCACAGTTCAGCTGTTCGTGTTAGTTGCCAGCTTCACCAGTCCAACAATCCATTACAGCCAGCATTGCAGCTTCCCACTCTTGATGCCATGAGCACCACTGAGCCTTCCCAACCTCACAGACTGTTTGGATCTCACATTTTAGATCCTAACATGCTAACAGACCCCACCACTCTCTCCATCTTCAACCGCATGAAGAACTCGCCTTTTGACCTTTGCCATGTCCTACTCTCTCTTCTTGAAAAAGTCTGCAAATTTGACATGACCATCAATCATAACCCAAGCTTGGCAGTCAGTGTTGTACCCACGCTCACAGAGATACTCACAGACTTTGGTGACTGCTGTGGTCCTGTTGGTGGTGGTAGAGGTGGGATCGATGAGCTAGCTGGAGGCTGGACTGAGGAGCCAGTTGCACTTGTTCAAAGGATGCTTTTACGCACAATTCTGCACTTGATGTTTGTAGATGTGGGTCAAAATGAGACACTTCCTGATAATCTGCGTCGAAGCTTGACTGACCTCTTTAGAGCAACTTTAAAGATTCGTACCTGTTTAGAAAGGCAAGCTGACCCTTTTGCACCAAGGCCAAAGAAGACTCAAGAGGAGATACAAGAGGATTTTTCCTTTTCAAAGAACCGTCACCGGGCCTTGCTACTGCCAGAACTCTTGGAGGGTGTCCTCCAGTTACTACTAGGCTGTTTACAGGTCTGTGCTCCAAACCCTTTCTTTTTCGGTCAGTCTCTTGAGTTAGTTCATGAATTTGTCCAATACCGTGGCTTGGAGCTCTTCGAAGCAACAGCTCTCCGCCTTGAGGCCTTAGCAGAATCTCGAGATTCAGAAGTCAGCAGTGAGGCATCAGAGCGTCTTCGTTGTCTGATAGCTGATGTACTTAAGATAATCAGTGCGGTCAAGAGGGCCAAGTCAGAGCAGCTACACCAGTCTGTTTGTGCACGTCGTCGACATCGTCACTGCGAATACTCCAACTTTTTGCACCATCACCGTGACCTCTCAGGACTGCCGGTATCCGCTTTCAAGCAAGCAGCCCAATGTAATCCTTTTGAGGAGATCTCAGAGGGTCATGAAGGAGAAGTGCGGTACCCCGAACGCTGTTGTTGCCTTGCAGCTTGCACCCACCAATGTTTGCGCCTTTTTCAGCGCTTGTCACCCTCAGGTCCTGCTGTGCTGCAGGTATTGGCAGGTGTGCAAACTGTTGGCATCTGTTGCTGCATGGATCCAAGGTCCATAATTGGACCAATGCTCCAGGCATTTCAGGCTCCAGGACTTCGGAGCTACCAGTCCCATGTGTTGAGTGTCCTTAGTAGACTAGTCTTAGAACAGCTTGGAGGTGGTCAACCTTCCCAAAAGGCCAAGCATGCCTCCTGCAATATTTGCACTTTGGATAGTAGCCAGTTACCTGGCCTTGAAGAGACTTTGCAGGTCTATGGACCTAAGAAAGAATCAAACTTATCCACGTCCCCGTCTCCCTCTTATCGTTCCCAAGGTATTCTGCCCAGTGGAGGAGCTGAAGACATGCTATGGAAGTGGGATGCTTTAGAGGCCTATCAAGAAATTGTGTTTGGGGAAGACTGGCATTTGAGTCAACAAATTGCCAGTCATGTATGTCAGTTGACTTTACGAGGCAATGCAGTAGTGCAATGGCAACTCTACACTCATATTTTTAACCCAGTACTTCAGCGGGGTGTGGAATTAACCCATCATGCCCAGCAACTTGGTGTTTCAACTACTTGTAGCCAAGTCTGCAGTTACCATACCCATTGCTTCCCGGTTGAAGTACTACTGGTTTATCTTCAAACTTTGCCTGCTCTGCTTAAGTCAAGGTATGACCATGTTTTTTCTCTCTCTTACTCCTCTAATTCATTGGTTCCCAACCTGGGGTCCGCGCCCCCCTCAGGGGTGCGCCAGAGTTCACAGGGGGGGCGCGGGAGCGGATATGCTTTGAGGTGAATAAAGATGCATAAAATGTTCTACTAATAATATTATATAAAAATATTTTTTCAAAGTTTTTAAAAAAATCATATGCTAATAATGCCGATTTCAATTACAATTTCGTTATTTCAAATGTAGGCGCGTTGCGCGTGGCAAGCGCGCGCATAATGTAAGAGATGCCGGCGCGACCACAACAGTGCCCAACATCAATTGGCAAACATAATCCAAGCGGAACGAAACTGCTCGTTATTGTGTGGTTGACGGACCGTTTATCAGATTTACTGTAGTAACACTAACTGCAACCATGAAAGTTTGGCAGGAATAGTAGGCTATAATGCCTTCAAGTAACATTACGTCGGTTTTATTTTGACATTATGAATACAATTGCTGCCCTCAAATGTTATTAAGAAATAAAATAAACCTTGGTTTATAACCACTACAATATTTAATTTTTTCCAAGAAGCTGTTTGTTTTGTATTATATTATATTTGTTTTATATACTCATAAGAAGAATCAATTACAGCTCCAGAATTACTCAAAGTAAAAAATATCACACTTTATTATGTTAGTTTTAATTTAAAAAAAAAGAAATCAGGGAAATTTCTCTGGCATTTCTTTCTTTTTGCTGTATCAAAAATGTACTGAGCCGTACCGTGACACAAGTGTATCGTATCGAACCGAACCGTGAATTTTGTGAACCGTAACACCCTGTTACAATATATATATTAGTGCTTGGAAAAAAATTTGCATCCAAAATAAAAGTTTGTGTTTGCATAATATATGTGTGTGAACTGTTTTAATTCGTTTGTATATAAATACACGCATATGCATGTATTAATTTAAAATTTTTTGCATGTATATACTGTATATACATTTATACATAATTTATATTATATATAAATATAAATAATTTATATATAAATAAATAAAAATATAAAATATATACATGCATATGTGTGTATTTATATATACAAAATAATTATACACAGTACACACATATATATTATGCAAACACAAACTTTTATTTTGGATGCAATTAATTTTTTTCCCAGCACTAATATATATATATATATATATATATATATATATATATGGGGGGGGGGGGGTCACGGATTGTTAAATATGTACATGGGGGGGCCCCAAGGAAAAAGGTTGGGAACCACTGCTCTAATTCACTGTTGTTTAGGTTCTTTAAGGGGACTTTGACACTGGGCATGTTTACTGCAGTCTCGCTTAATTCTGTCGAACCCTGGTGCATTTGAGTTCATCTCATGCCATCACAAATTTTCACTGCGCATGATCGAAAACACAAAGTGGGTCAATATATTTTTATTAATAGGTGCTATTATGCACAACAGAATGAACAAGGCTTGTATCTACTGTATGTGCATTGCATGAAGATGCCATTCTCTTTTGTGGAGACCACTCGTTTGTTGCTCAGACTGGCCTCACTCTGCATGATTACACTGCATGCTCACTCTCACTTGTATCCAAGGTAAATCATCACCCGTGTCATTCATTTCCATTACAACTGAACTCAGATCACCTCCTAAAGGTAGTTTCCAATTCGATACTATGGTGCACTCCCAGGTCTGCATGAATACTCACATTAACAATTTTTAATGCAACCCAACCTCTATTTTAAACTAAAGTGCCAGTGTGAAAGTCCCCTATATAAGCATTTAAATAATCTGAGATTCCAGTAAGTGTCCTTACTGAATTTATAATTTTGTATTCCAACACAGCCGGGTGGTACGTGACCTGTTCCTGAGTTGTAACGGACTGAACCAAATCACAGAGTTGATCTACTTGGATTGCACTCGTCTATGGGCACTGAAAGTGTTCGAGACACTCGTTTTGAATGCGTGGCACAATCACGTGGATTCTGCTGTTCATGAGCCAGAAAGAGCAGAAGCTCAGGAGAGGGAAGCTGTTCTTGGGCTTGTAGATGAACTGAGTTCACGTGGCGCTGGCGAAGGACCTCAGAGCCTGACTAAGTTTTATGAAGGCCTGAAAGAGGCATGCCCTCACCCAAAGGGCAAAAGTGCATTTTCTGCAGTAGGGCGTAACCGAAGTGAGGCGCATTTAAACACAATCAACTTTTTTCTGTGTGTTGCCTTCCTATGTGTAAGCAAGGAGGCAGACTCTGATAGAGACTCTGCTAATGACTCTGAAGACACCTCTGGCTATGATAGTACGGCTAGTGAGCCGTTGGGTGGGCGACTGCCCTGCCTTTCCCCAGACAGTGTGGCTCTTCCCTCTAAAGAACAGATAAGGAGGGCTGCCGATGTTTGGTCAGTATGCCGATGGATATACATGACCAGTCCAATATTTCAGAGGCAGTTCTTTAGACTGGGAGGTCTAGACGTCTGTTTGCGTCTAATGACAATGGTCATCCAGAAACTCACATCTAAAAACAAAGACTGTAAATTTAAGAAAAAGAGAGAGAGTAAGGGCAAAAGCAGTCCATCTCATGTAGACACTCCAACTCAAGCTCTTACAGGACAGTTTGACAATATAGCGACAGCTACAGGTATGGAGGAAACCCACCAGCATGACACACTCAGCCCCTCTCAAGACGAGACCAAGTCAAGTGACCCAACACACAGGCTTGAAGAGGAATGGCCACTCCAGAGCATCCGACTGCTGGAGGCGCTTTTGGCAATCTGCCTCCACAGTGCCAATTCAGCCATACAGAGATTTGAACCAGACCTTTCATTTCAGGTACAGTGGACACACATACTTAAGATATGTTGAGAATGTTTACAGCCGAAAGCATAGGCTTTTAAAGTATACAGTCTTTGATAGTATGCAAAAACCAAGTGATCAACACATGCTTACTAGAAAGCTTCATCCGTATCCAGCCTCTTTGAAGTTTTGAACTATTATACATGACTTTGTTCTTGTTTAAACTACAGTTGTGGGTGTTTCTGAACCCCATAAGCAGTCACAAACATGAGTTCTTGTTGTCTTTAGTAGTTTGTTGTCTTTCTGTTTCATTTGTTTCTTTTTCGACTTCGTAAAACCCCCCCACCCACCTTGTGGACAAAGTAATTAATGCACACACACACACATAAACAAAAGTACAGGTTGGACGGTTCACTGAAAGAAATCGATCCGTTCGGTTCTCCATACTTAAATCTGACAACGCGTCTATAATATGGTTCGCTTTATATAACACGTAAAACAAACAGGGTTCAGCTAATATGTTTCTGTTGATGGATGCACATTCTGGCTTCCCAGACATTACAACAACAGCGATGGACCCAAGCTCGTGCGCACAAACCCACACTTCAGAACGTGTGCAAATATTAAGCTCTCTCTGAAGTATTGTTTTTAAATTGACATATTCAGACAAAATTGTCAAAATGCCTGTCTCTGTAAGTATCCTACAGCAGACATAGCTGGCTGAACATAGGCCTACTGGATCAGGTTTTGTAACTTTAATAAAGAATAATCTTTCATTTATACAGTCCAATATGCATTGCTGTTTTACATTTGAGTACTTTATCCAATTTCTGTACCTAAAAACTAAATAAAACTGAAAATCACTGTTTATTTTATTTGTACCTTTACTCTATTGTATTTATTTGTGCTATTCCTTGTAGTTAGAATATTATAAAAAATATGGGATACAATTTTTTTTTTTTGAAAGTATAGTTTTTCCATAAACCGCACATACTGAACCGTACCGAAACTGTGACTAAAACCGTGAAAAAGTTAAACCGTTCCACCCATAAAAAAAGCAAGCATATGGAGTAAATACGGATATATATACTTTTTTTTTTTACAGTTTTATTAGATTTAAGGCATTTTAGATTTTGTCCAGTGATTTTTCTTTTTACTGAGCTCATTGCACTGCATTCTGCAATTACCTTCTTAATAAAGGAGAAATGTAATGTTGCATTTGGAGCCTTAAATAATGCCAGAAATTTCTGTCAGTGTATGCACACTAGGTTTTGGAACAGAGCTATTGATTGCCATTTTGCAGTGAGTGACTATGTCCTGTTCTCATTGTTGACTAGTGTAATTTTCCCTCTTTCTATCCAACAGCTTCAGTCCATAGAGGAGACGCTGTCTGAGGTCAGGGATCAGCTCTCTCAATCTGGAGTTGTGAATTCCGAACTAGCAGTTCCTCTGTTTGATTCCTTACTACATGTGGCATTGGCTGAGATGTTCTGCAGTCCAGAAGTCATCCAGGAGAAACCTGACAAGGTAATTTGGTTGTCTGTAGTGTCCCCGACCTGAACATCCATGCTGTACGTTTGGGTGTCTCAGGTTTGAGTCTGATCCTCACCACATTGCCCCTCTTTCGTCTCACCCAAGCATATGGTTTCCTTTCACTGCCTGCGGTCTAAAACATTAGAAAAATTAATAAAATAATATTAACTTTTGGTGTCTAAATAAAAAATTGATAGAGAGGTTGCAAGATTTATATAACTAGCTTAGTTGATGCTTTCAGTTGCATTGAGGGCTTTTCTTCCCAGCAGGTTTGTCTGAAGTGGAACACATCACCGAATAATTCCCAAATAAAACTTATCATTGGGACTAAATAAGATTTACTTTGGCACTCTGTAGTTTTTCAAGTAAATCTGCTTTCTGACCTGTGGCCAGAACACAGACAAATGTGTGATTGAGTACTGCGGGGCACAAGGGGGATATATTTTATGTGGAAACAGTCAGCTGATGTGGTCCTATGACCAAAATCTTTTTTTAAATTTTTTTTACCAGCTTTCTGAAATCACAAACTCTGTATCTCTAACAGAAACAACACCAGAAGTGATGTTATTATAATTGTTTACTTTATTTTTTTTTGCAATGCAACAGTACATTTTTCAGAAAAGCGCTCATTTTCTAGAAGGTAAGTCTCTGCTGCCTGCTTTGCTTTAATCTACTTGTGCTACTGTTGTTTGATTTATTTATTTATTTTTTAAACTTCTGATATGTTGTGCTGTAGGGAAATGAAAGCTCTAAAAAAATTAGAAGTGGTAACTGTGTGCTTGTAGGTTTTTTTTTGTAATTTGATGAACACACAGTCCTTTTATTTATTTATTTATTATTAAATAAACTAATTAAAAAAATGACGTTTTTATTAATTACCAAATGGTACAATTACTGTCTTTGCAGTGCTTTGAGGTATTAGGATGACGCTTAGGCCATCCTTAAAAATATTTTGGTTTGCAGTAACAGTAATTTAAAAAAAAAAAAAGGGTCGGTAGGTAGGTCTATATTTTTTTTTTTCAAGTTTCAATGTAAAAAAAAAAAAAGTACATTTTTGTGATGGTGATGTCGTCAGTATGAATTTAAACAAATTAGCATATCGTGACGTCACTGACTGGGTCTTCAACCCGTGCCTTCGGGCGCATCATTGCAAACCTCATTTTGATGCAGGCTATATAGACCACAAACAAATTAAAATCTTTGTCAAAAACATGTTTATTGCATGAATTTCAGGTGAAAAAAAAATGAGGTACTGTTTTACTTGCATTCACCGCTACGTATCAATGCAACCTACAAATGAGAGAACGTTTACTTTGCTTTCTTGGGTTGTCACTTTTGTGAAAAAAATCCTGTTTGATTTGAGTGACGAGTGTTCATTGAATCGATTGTAAAATCGATTTTGCATGTTTAAAGTTTTATACGGCAAATAACACCAAATATAGGTAAATCCATGGACAACAGGCAGGAGGAATGTAAAGATTCAATATATTGGTAAAGACCAATATTTCTGATGATTTATTGGCGTGAAGTTACGTGCAAAATGACAAACAGGAGTGCAACATTTTCGAAAAACAATAAGCAGAGTGGACTGCCATAATGCAAAACATTTACTGCAGGCTTCAACATGGCTGTGTTTACGATTAAATTTCAACAACAACCAAAAAAATCGCATAGGCGATTTAAAAAATATTTTTTCGAATATTCGTCGAATTTAAAATAAAAATCCACATTCGAATGCGCATATGAATTTTAGGTGTGCATTAAGGAAGCTGCCTTATCAGCCCCGGTACGTGTTCAATTCCATCTCGCCATGCACAGCTGTGTCTACACAACTTTCAAAGGCGGACGAGCTCGACACTGTATCTGCTTTCTCATCTTTCACCTCGTGTACGCGCACGAGATGCGATGACAATATATGTGGCATTGCATTATAAGGTTATGTTAGCCTATCCAGTTGAAGCCACTTAAAAAAAAAAATCAATGTGGAGAAGATCTTGTTTACATCAAAACTGAAACCAAACCGTTCACACAGAATGCATATTTCGCGCATCTCATGTTTTTAAATGAAAAAATGTATCCTGTGTGACTGGTTTTCCGCCCTTTTTATTTATTTAACAATGCATGCATACATGATGCTGTTTTGTTTATAGTTCTTTAAGCAACTTAATTAATAATAATTGGTTCATAAACATTATTTTAAATATTATGTTTTTTTTCACAGTCATGTATTCTAATGCTTTGAATAAACATGCAGTAATATTTTGCTCGATGCTGCTCGAGAAGCAGAAAGCTTTTCTTCACCCTAACTGAAATTATGCATTTATTATTCGAACACTATTCGAATTTTGATCATATTTAAGTAAAAAATTCGAATTTAGTTTTTTCAGCTATTTTGACAGCCCTAGGCGATTCAAGCCCGAAACTGTATGAGACTGAATACCGGCTGAATTCACATTTCTGTTGTAAAAAGAGAAACATTGTGCAGAAGTATTATTTACTGTTATGCGTGTTTGTCCGAAGCTGCAGTTGCTGTGTGACACCTGTTCAAAAAAAAAAAAAAAAAAAAACAATCCTGGACGCGCTCCGAGAAAAGGTCGTTAAAATCATTTTCTTATTTTCGTTTTCGAAACTTGTGTTGGTTGATTTCGTGCTTGATTCATGCAATAGATTTTCGAACATAAAGTGACAGTCGACACGGTCACGGTTTTAGACCGTAGAGAGGAGAAGGGATGGGAAAAGATATGGGCACAGTTTTTCCAGAACTTTGTGCCAAGTTAAAGCGGTGTCGAGCTGTTTTAATGAATTTTTTTAGATGTATTATGGTGCCCGAACTAGAGGTCTTCACAGTGCACCCGAGACCCGTCGACCCCGGACCCGACCCGGGACCCGTACGGGTTCGGGTCTATATTTTAAATCATCAGCCGGGTCCGGGTCGGGTCCGAAACTATTACCTCGGGTCCCGGGTCTGTTTAACATTGTGTGTAATACCCGTGCGATCGGAATCATCGGACTCGGAGAACACCCGGCCGTGATCAAAGACTGCTTGTGTTTTTTGTAACTTGCAACTTGTAAAATTAGGAAAAGAAAAGAGTGAGCCAAAAAAAGTGATCGATCTCTCTCTCTCTCTCTCTGCTTTTAGAAGCAGAGCGCGCACGGTATTAATGCTTAAAGACTTGACACACTCATATTTAATATATTTCAAATCAGCAACACAATCTGAGGTGAACTGTCACATTAATGTTTTCTATGACGCTCAAATTGCGTTAAAGCATTTTAGGTTGATACAGCTAGCACGCATGTGCAGTCTCGATCGCGTTTCATGTTTATATGGCAACCAGTGAGGGACACTTCGACCGCCAAACCGCGTTTTACATTTTCTCCCATTTTTATAATATTATAAATAAACCGTTTAATCTTAAAGTTTTAGTGGTTAGATTCAGACTCGATGCAGAGCAGAGAGCACAGAGATCAGATGATAGCAAATAAATAACGTCAGCAGCCATGGCATTGTACGAGCTATCGTTATTATAGTTCAAAAGGGCAAAGAGTCGAAGTTATGCGAGTTAACTCGAGTCAGAATGTACATGTGCACAGTAGGATTTGTCATCCGTCACCGTGACATCAAGTGGATTTTTAAGCTGAAATAATGAGTGGATTCAGCTTGGACTTGGAATAACGAGAGGAATAACATGAATAACTTTCTTGTCGGAGGATTAATGCATCACAGGCAGGTACAAGGAAGAGATACTACGCCTCTTTAAATTAGGTAAGACAAAAAGCTTTATTTTTCGCAACAGGTTTATTGACTTGTAATAGTAATTTAAGGTGGAATATGTGAACGTCGGGTCCAGTCGGGTCTGTGTCTTCCCGGCGGGTTCGGGTCCAGATTTTAAATAATATACGGGTCCGGGTCGGGTCCTGGTAGGCATTTCTCGGATCTACACGGGTCCGGGTCCAGTTTTTGAAATATTAGACGGGTCCGGGTCGGTTCGGTGTAGTACATTACGGGTCTCTTTCGGGTTCGGGCACGAATTTTTGGACCCGTGAAGACCTCTAGCCCGAACCCGTATGACTTTGAACAGTGACCGCGAACATTTAGTTTACTGCAGCCGCAGCCATCATTACCAAGCGCGAACCGCTGACTCTGACAGTGAGTGAGAGTATGAGACGAAGCGAACGAACAGGCCACAGTGTGACATCCGTGTGAATACAGATGACGTCAAGGTTTTTTTTTTAAATTAAAGAAGATAGCCTTCATTTGTATGTAGGCCAAGGCAATTTATATATTTACAATACTTACTTAAATACAATTAATAGTATTTTATTGCGTTTGTATTAGTTGTTTGAAGAGTAAAAAAAAAATTGGTCGGTCTTAACGTAAATTTACAATCGGCAAGTCGGTCGGACTAAAAGCAAAAAAAAATAAAAAATTGAGTCGGTGCTAAATTGACAGGGTCGGTCGGGTTACGGCAAACAAGAATATTTTTAAGGATGGCCTTATCATTGCAGTGTAGCATTTTACACACTATTTTCACTGGTCTTACAAAGTTTGTACAATCTTAAAAAAAAAAAAGCCTCAAATCATAATCAGTTCTCCTCTCATATGTTCTACACAATGCTTCAGAAAAACCATAATGAAAGTGCAAGTGAAGACAAAACAGGAAGAGAGGCAGTATCTGAGCAAAGGTTTTGAATATCCTCATAAAGCTTCTATGGTACAAATCCCTGATAATGCCTCATACAGTTAGTTACTTGATGGTTTCTAAATTTGGTGCCACCTATTCATCTACAATTCTACATTTCTTGTCACTTAAAAATTTTTATGATCAAACAACCACAGCAATAATAATAATAATAATATTAATACAATTTTAATAATAAAAATCAATATTTTTTTTATATTTCATTTTATTATATAACATTTTTTATTATATAACGTGTTTTATAATATTTTTTTGTTTTATTTTAATATTTTTTTTAATTGATTGAATTAAACACTGTTTAATTTGTTTTATTTTTTCTCAATTCATTTCTCTTTATATTATTTTTTATTATATATAATTCATCCCACAATCTAGTAGGAGTGGTATAATAATAATAAAGTATATTTTATTTAATTATAATTTAATATTTAACTATAGATTTATTTATATTGTTTTTATATTATCATCTCAGTCTACTATTGTTGTTATTAATTCAGTATATTTATATTTTAATAATAAATCCTATGTTTTATTATATTATGAAAATGTATAATCCATCCTTCTATCTAGTTTTGATCTTTCTGTCCCTCTGCGCAGAAGTCTCAGGTCAGCGGTGAGGTGGCACCTCCAGCAGGTGATCTGTCAGAGGAGGTGGATGAAGCTCAGGTGAGTGGTGCTCCACCTTTGGGAGAAGAGGAAGGCTATGACGCAGACAGTGAAAGTGATCCAGAGGACTCCACCCGTCAGGAAGAAGGTAGTACCACCCGTTTATACTGACATTGTGCTGGTCATTTGTGTGCTGACACTTGTGTTTAACTGTAGAGTATCTCTGTTGGCTTTAAAGGCTCATGTTAATGTTAGCATCCTAGCCAGGCTGAGAAAGGCATAGTAACTGATAGCAGGAGAAGTTTCTAGAATGTGTTAGCTGGTCTGAGCTGGTTTAGTGTCAGGTAGTCTGAGTAAACGTCTAGTCAAGCGGTATGTGATCCTGTTCTCTAGTCACATGCAGTGCTGGCTCTCTCACCCTGATAATGGTGTCATTGTTTCCTTCAGCTATGATGTAAGACCGCCGTGTTGAGCCGTGTCTTGTGACTGCAGCTTCTGACCAGTCTGTTACGTACACAGATATGTGCATGATTTTGCAAGTTCACTCGAGGGCTTTTAGTTGATATAATTTATAATGGAGGGAACTGAAGGCAAAGCTTGAAATGGCAGAGTCTGGTTTGTGTGCTTGTAGTTGGAGTTTGATGTCAGCATCTGATGAATCGTTTCTTTTAATCCACTGATGTGCAATTCTGTAATTTCATTCATTTAGACAAAGAGACATGCCCGTCACTCATGTCTACTGTCTGTCTGTCTATCACTCTCTATTGTTTTATCCATCCTTCTCTGTCCTTATTTGTTTATCATGTTTATCTTTGCTGTGTTTATATGTTTCTAGTGTTGTCAGAAGTACAGGTGTTGGTACCAGTTAGAATTGAAATGTAAAAAATATGACGATACCAGGACTTCCCGTTAGCATTTTGAGCGCTGTAGTGTGGATTCTGAAACACCTCTGATTGGCCTTTGGGTTCACACGCTTAACAGATATGTCTGCGATTGGCTACACTGATCATCGCTTCATGCTGTTCACTGAGCACAGATACACAGGAAACAAATACAGTAGAGTGAAATCCTGGCAGCATTGAGTCTTTAATATTTCAGTACCGACTGGTACCGAAATTGGTACCTGATACACACATTTATATAGACTGTGTAGTGATGTTTGTGACCGTGTGTGTGTGTGTGTGTGTGTGTGTGTGTGTGTGTGTGTGAGTGTGTGAGTGTGTGAGTGAGTGAGTGAGTGAGTGAGTGAGAGAGTGAGAGAGAGAGAGAGAGAAAACTTCATTAATGAAAATCACCCAGATCTTGCGTAGGAGCTGCAGGGTTGTCCACAGTGTTCTGCGGCGTGTGGCACCTCCATCAGCTTAATTCATTTTACTGAGCAGGAGCTCTGAGCGCTGTGAGCAGCCTCTGTACATGCAGCTCTTGCTCCTCAGTCCTTCTGTATGTACTCTTGCAGCACCACCAGTTATTCTTTATTATTATTGTGTTGCTTATAGTCCCTCTTCTGTCTTCCTGTGACAGGGATGAAGGTGGAGGCTGGAGTCTCGTCAGGGGAATGTACGTTAGGAATGGCAGGAGTGCCTCAGGGCTCGGGCAGCGGCCGTCTGCTGTTCCCGGAGATCTGCTTGATGGAGCTGCAGCTGTTAGCCAGCGGCTCTCCGGACCTGGAGGTTGTGTGCCATGTGTTGCAGAGTCTGTTAGGAGCCGTGAAAGGCAACCACAACAATGCAAAGCTGCTCTACCAGCAGGTCAGACTCTTATCTCATGCCAAACTGATTTATTCATGTATGTTGCTGTTACATATTAATGCTACACAGTGACTATCTTATTCCAGAAAACATTTCTTCTAAGTTACCTACCTTCAGTTGGTATAAAGTTTTGTTCCATTAACCAGTTGAAAGAATATACCTGAAACCAAAGAATCTGTGTAGCTGGAACAAGATGACCTTATGCAAACCTTTTAGTAATTTGTGATTTTTTGCTATTTTAGTTCTAAACAGGAGAGTCTGGAGTTTTGAGCCTTACAGCTGATTTGTTGACGGTTCTTTATGATTTTTATTGTTTTTTTTATTTTTATTTTATTTTATTTTATTATTCTATTGGAGAAGTCTTTACAGGATTTCTAAAGTATTATGTTTTTTTTTGTTGCTTTGTCAGTAATGATTTGAATACCTTGACCAGCCAGATTAAAACATCTTTACAGTATTTATGAGGAAATGTGACCCATCATGCTCTTTTTCTCTTGTCAGGGTGGTGTGAAAGCCATTCTCACTGGATTTCAGAACATTCTCAGCCAATCAGATGCCTCCTATGAAGGTGTATATTATTTATACTAAAATTATGCATGTTTCTTCCAGTTACCATTACTGTAATGTGTCTTGATGTTTTTTATATTTTTGAGTTCAATCATAATTCTCATAATTCTCAAGGGGTTTCTTACAGTATTTTACTATATCGTATAAAAATGCTGCAATAAATAATACAATGAATAAAAAAAAAGAAATAACAGTTGAATGAAAGGCAGTACAACTAATAAAAATGATTTATACAGACTTTTAAAATGTCATATATATGTATATAATATATATATATATATATATAAAAATTAGGGCTTTCAATAGATTTTTAATCAATTTAGTCACACCCTTTTTCTGTGATTAATCGCAATTATTCGCACACTTCATGAAATGAATATTAATTATTTCAGATAATTATAGATAGATTATACATTTTTTTTTATATTTATTGAGATTTTTGGGAAGTTGTTTTTGGTAACGAGGGCACATGAAAAAAAAATAATGAAGTGCACAGATATATTATTAATGATAAATAGTGCAATATCCGAGAGAAAAAAGAAAAACAAAAGTATTGCCCATTTTGCTTTTCTATTTTGATTTCATTGGTCTAATTGCTCTATGCAGAGTGCCAGACAATACTGATGGAGCTGCTCGTTGCCATGGTGAGTGACAGGATCACAGCAGAGGAACTTGCCCTGTTGACACGCCTCTTCCTGGAGAAGACTCCGCCCACTGTAAGTGCAACACCACTTGGCATTTAAAAGTGGTATTGTGTACCAAAAACACTGCATCTGTATGTTTTTCCACAGAAAAGGAAAAGGTTTGAAACTACACAACACAAATGTGATCAGTGTGATCAAACACCCTATAAACAGGTTTATTATAACACTGTGTCAGAAAGTGGACTGATGTAGAATGCCAGCATTTGGATTGTCAATGCTGATATGAGTCAACCATGCTACGTTCTTTATTGTTCGTTTTTTTGAAACATCTCTTAATATACTTTGTTTCTGATTGCCAATCCTTTACTTCTAAACACCTTCTAAGGTTTCTACATACAGTAGGTTAAATACGCAAAACACAAAGACTATTATTATAAATCTAGATATAAGGCTTTAGAATAATTTGATCTCAGTTATCACCTTGTCAGCTGTGTTGGGATGTACTACATTACCCATAAGGCATTTGGGTGTATGATGTAACGCAAGAGGCGACTGGAGTGGAGAGTGTGTCGCAGATGTTTACTGACTTCCACATGTGTCGGATGTGTTAACTGTTGCTCATAATAAACCTTAAGAGATAAGAGCCATACACTGTGTAAGTGTGTATGTGGCATCAGCTGTGGGAAAACTATTCAGCTAGGTGTTCATCCTGACCCTTACCTTGCATATTCGGGATTTAACATAGTTAATTTTGTGTTTTCTTGACTTCTGTTTAACTGCTGTATGCCATCCTTGTATTTCCAGGCTGTTTCTTGGCACCTACTGTTAGTGTTGTCTAGCCACGTCTATCAGCAGATCCCTCTATGAGCAGATATATAAGCGATCTGCTGATAGACACGGCTTTCAGACGCTCCCAAGTGTAGAGCGGTGAAGAGCGTGAATGTCATCAGTGTGTCAATTTCATGAAACCTGTCAATTGGTCATATTTACGAAGATTGCATTATGTTGGGGAGCATATTTGTGGATTGCTGTCCGTGTTCTATTGTAATTAGTATAGTGAAATATCTAAAATAGATACTTTTTTATTTGAATATATTTGATGTAAAGCTGAATTCTCAGCATCATTTCTCCAGTCTTCAGTGTCACATGATCTTCAGAAATCATTCTAATATGATGATTTACTGCTCAAGAAACATCTGATTATTATCAATAGTGAAAACTGATACATTTAGTTTTTCAGGATTCTTTGATGAATAGTTAAAAAAACAGCATTTATTTAAAAAAATATATATTTTGATCAATTTAATGCATCTTTGCATTAAAAAAAAAAAGTCCAACTGACCCTAAACTCTTGATTTGTAGTTTGTTTGCATAGTATATCAGACTTCTTCACAAGTTAAGGAAATTCTTTATTATATACAGTATACTTTATATACAGATTTTGCAAACTCTGCAAACATCGCTCATGTTTTCTTCTTGAAATGCAGAAATCTTTGTTGTTTTCATCATCCGCAGGAGATCTTGCTGAGAGGCTTGCTTCAGATTGTGGAGGCTAATGCAGACACAGAGCCGCTCCACTTCATGTCCTTTCCCATGATCCCCGGCGCAGGGGTCCCTGGCATGAGCTCCTCTCCTGGGATGAGGCCTCATGGGACGGCTGGTGGTAAGGGTGGAGTAAACACTCTTCTGAGAGGTAAATTACCCCTGGGCCATGGTGAAGCAGACATGAGCAGGTCCAGTCATCTGCGCAGCTCTCCCTGGCATACAGCACCCTTCCACCTGCCTCTGATGGGACAGAACTGCTGGCCTCACATGGCCAGTGGCTTCAGCGCATCACTGTGGGTACGAGCGGGGAAGGATGAGGACAGCCGTTACAAGAAGGGTAAGAAGAAGAGTGTTATTTTTACAACTTTATATAAGTGTAGAATGCAGATTAGCATTATTTATATATATATATATATTTTTGTTGCATTTTCTGGGTTAATTTTAGTAAAAAAAAAAAAAAAAAAAAAGTTTTTTTTCCTTCTATTTTCTAGATATCTTTCTTTTTTTAACTCTTAATACTTTTAGTACTTGAAACTTACTTCAGCTTTAATCCAATTATGGACAATATTTTTTTCATAGTTTTAGTTTTAGTAATGTTTTTATGTGAAGATTTTTCTTTATTTGGCTGTGTGTTTCAGAAGAGGAGGCGTCTCTGACAGATGTCACAGAGCAGCAGACAGACGGATGTCTCCTCCATGTCCTCTCCATGGGCTCGAAGGCGCTGATGCTTCAGGTGTGGGTGAACATCTCCACTGGAGCCTTTACCTTCAGGTGAGTGACATGGTAAAACTTTAAAGTTATTAAAATCTTAAGTTGTGTCTGTTAGCAGTAGTTAATGCACTGTGAGCTAGCACGAAGATGAGCGTTTATATGAACTAAAATTAACAAAGGTTATTAATTGCTGTAAAAATATATTGCTTATTTTTAGTTCAATGATAGTTCATAATGCATTAAATAATGTTAGCAAATGGGAACTTATTGTAAAAGTGTTACCAGTTATTTTGAAGTCGCTTGGATAAAGAAGTCTTCCAAATGTATACATTTAAATGTAATTACAGTAATGTTTTTTGGAATGATAATAGGCTGTGAATTTTGTTTTATGTCGGGTAAAAATACTCTGTGCAACTTTACATTTATTTTTTAGATGTAGATTTCTCACTTTCAACGTACACAAGTTATTATTGGACAAATTATTAATTTGCAAGGTTGGCATCTTCCTGCTGCTTCTTCCAGTTTCAGTGCATGAGCTCCATAAAGTATGCTTTCCATGCCAAATTACAAAAGTAACTCTGTTTATGAATTCAGGATCTGCATCGATCCAAACGACGAGATGAAGGCGGGTCTGTTGTCCCAGGCCGAGTCTGGAGACGGTGTGCTGACGTCAGGCCGCTGGCAGCACTTGGCTCTCACGTACACACAGCAGCCCGAGGGCAGGAAGATCATCCACGGTCAGCTGACCCTCTGGGTGGACGGCATTCGGTGAGTCTGCCACTGCAGTTGGTTAGTGGATGATTTAAATAGATTGTTCAACCAGGGCTGCAGACGTCAGTTCTCATGCAGTCAGAATGTTTTAATCAAGCCTTCCTGTGCCTCATACAGGAAGTGTGACGCCTCGCTAGACTTCACTCTGCCCAGGAAGTCCAGTTTGTCATCAGACAGTAATAAGACCTACTGTATGCTTGGACACTATCAGCACTCCTCAGAGGAGCAGGCCAGCCCAAGTGCACGCTGGGATATGGGCACGCTGCTGCTCTTCAATGGTATGAAACTAGTTCTTATAGACCTTCCCTTCAGTATAATAATCTCCCCTTTGAAATGTTTGTGGTTTTTATCAGATCAATCAAATACATAATTTTTTATCAAATCTAAAACGATAAAAAAATACTTATTAAATTTATTAAAGATGAAAATAAACTGCCGAAAAATTCAGACTCAGCAAAAATGTTGACTTGGCAACTAATTGTGTCTTTTTATCTCACATTTCGGATTTTTTGTTTTGTTTTATTCTAGAAATTCAGAACTTGCAGTGATCTTTTTTTAAATGTTTTATTCCGTGGTGGAATAACTTGCAAAAAAAAAATTCTCAGTTTATATCACAAAGCCCCAAATAATAAATAAATAAAAAAAATAATAAAATAAAATATATATATATAAATATATTGTGGTGGAAAATTAGACAAAAGTTAATAAAAGCGCTAAGAAATTTTTAGCAAATGCATTAAATAATGTTGACAAATGTTACCAACAAAAAAATTAAAATAAAAAAAATAATAAATAGTAATAAAATAGAAGTGCTTCAAGGATATGATTCTGAGTGTGGTTGGAAAGATGATGTTGTTGGTAACGTGGGATCTTCCTGCTGCTGGAAGTTTCCGTGTGTGAGCCACACATTCTCCACATTCTCTCCACACAACACACTCTTCTGAACAGAATAGCCGTTCTGTTGCTACTAATCAGTCATGAATGAGCCCAGTCCAGCCGTTCTCAACTTGTGAAACGCTCTCATGTGGTTAGGTGCTCCAGTCTGTAGGTCACAGCTTTTCATCCACCACACTCTCTATTATTTTTCTTTCTTGTCTGTTGTCGTTTGTCAAATCACATATTATAGAATATATTTGTTTTGGGTCTTGCCATTTTTTTATGTCATGAGAAAACGGTTTTATCAGGACAAGTTTTGACGGACTTTGTAAAATGGACAAAGAAAAACGTTTAAACATTTTTTATTGTACGTAAATTAAATGAATCTTTTTTTTTTTGAGTTTCATAAAGAAATGAGTTCATAAAATGTTAAATATTTATTTAATTTTTTGTTAAAGCTGATATGGCAACTATTAGAAACATGTTTGTAAATTGAAATGAAGCTGAAATAAAATACAATAAAATATAAAAGTTAGATCCAAAACGAAAAAAATGCAAGACAGATTTAAATAAATCAATGCAAGTTTTCCACCCTTTATTTTCATTAAAACAACACAGAAGAATGATATTTAATCATTTCATTTATATGCAACAATACAGTACACAGTAGTAAACAGTGATATTTGCCTACATATAAACTAGTTATTGGTTGTTTCAGGCTCCAGAATTGACACTGCGGAGGCTTTTTACCTGTATGCCAGCGGTCCTGACCTCACCTCCATCATGCCCTGCAAGTACGGCAAGCCTCATGGGACACTATCCAAGTACGTGACACAGGAGGGTCTTCAGTGTGACCAGATACGAGAGCTCCTCATGAGGAGTACAGACGTGGACATCGCACCTCTTATTGTAAGCCACTGCATCTATGAATGTGAATTTATTTGATTATTTCCCAAATGTCCCATATTTCACCAGAAGGCTTTTATGCAAATGTATCTGGCAGTGACACGGTTCAAAAGCTTGTTTATCTCCCTCAATGCCTCTGAAAAGCAGGCAACATTATTTGTCATTTTGTACATAATTTGCTGCTTGTTGAAGTGCCTTCTCTGTGCACTTTTACCCACTGACATCTTAATTAGCGGTGATTTTATGCGTCTGCATGCTGTTCCAGGTGTTCATATGCTAATGCATTACATGCTCAGTAATTACTGCCATCAGAAAAAGCCATTTCAACACAAACCTTCAAAATCATTAACCCTGTCAGCCTGAAATATGAAATAGTAGTCAGAATGTTAAAAAAAAATTGAAATTGAAGACTTTCTTGAACATTCAACAATAAAATAACTAAGAAAATATTTAGACAAAATGTAAAACCAAAATGTTTCTTTATACATCAGGGTTTTGTGGCTCAAGTAGTCTGATATAGTGAGAATATGAAGAGAAAATTCAGAGGCCCAATGCAATCCAATGATGATTGAGAGATGAACAAATAAACGCTCCTCAGAAGATCCTGGTGATCAGATTTGAGACGCACTGATTTTTCGATAAAATAATTGATGAAGAATCAAGTGTTCATCTGGAAATATTACTAACAATATCAAAGTTATTTGTACATTTACTTTATGAATAAAAATTTAACAACAAAAAGGCGCATGAAGCAAGAGCTGAAGGTGCACATTTGCACAATTTTACTAAAAGAGATTTTACTTGCTAAAAAACTCTTGACTACCAAAAAGGCGACAGAAGGCTTGATTTTGTGCAACAGGTTTGATCATGTTGATTATTTACAGGGCTTAGGAATTCACTTAGTAAATATGAAACAGTAGGTTTTATAGGGTAAATAATAAATTAGCATAAAAAAAATGATTGCAGTGAAGCTAAACCTCACTTTTAGGAAAACCACTCGCTTCCACTTACAACTCTCACACTTACTTTAGATCCTGCATCCAACATTGAACTTTCATTTCAAACAGAAGTAGAAAAATAATTTCCTTTGCCTGTATCTCAACACATATGTGCATTTGTGTTTTTGCAGGAGAGTTTATCAGTGGTGTATGCCCCCAGCACACCGTCTCTCTACACCATATATGAGCCGGTGATCCGTCTGAAGGGCCAGGTCAAGTCAGCGGTGGCTTCCCAGCGGCCCTTCAGTGCCAAAGAGGTCCAGAGCTCCATCCTGGAGCCTCCTTTCCTCAGGACCATGATGCCCTGTCAGGCTCTCGGCCTTCACAGCGTCCTGCACAAGATCGGAGGCACCGGCGCCTTTGTCTTCCTGTTCGCTCGGGTATGTGTTTGTCTGAATATTCATCACTAGTAGAGACCAGGAACGTGTGGAAACACACAATGATTAAGTATTTTGACCAGATCTTTTATTCGAACTCCCTTTGAGGCTTTTAAACAAGAGGGATTTTAAAAAAAATTAAGCAGTATTTGTTTCAACATATAAACAGAGATATGATCAAGTATTTTTTTATTTTTATTAAAACATTATTATATTATTTATACCAATACAACACAGTGATATTTTAATAGAACTGATTTACCATTATAATTGTTTATATTTGTAATCTTATTTTATTTTCATATTTTCTGTTTATAACAAAATGATAACAAAAACACAGAAGCAAATATTACTGTTTTAACATAAAACGTTTATTCTGCAAGGACACACTCACTTGATCAGAAGTGACAGACAGTAAAGGCATTTATAATGCTACAAAAAAATGTATGTTTCAAATAAATGCTGCTCTTTTGAACTTTCTGTTTAACAAAGAATCATGAAATTTGTGGAGTTTGCTCCATACTTTCGAATAAATATTCACATGATCTAAACCATCTATGTTGAAAAAAAATGACAAGTTTACAGGGGTGAACTAATAAAATAATAATTGAGGAGCAGTGCTAATTAAAAAAGCAACAGATGCTTATCCTTTGGGTATGATGCCAAATAACTACCAATTATTAAATGATTAAATCATTTAGTGCAGATGGATCTAGTTGAGTTTGGCGCTCATCATGTTTGTTTTGCAGGCACTATTAATAATCATAATGTTGTTAGCTGAGGCTTCCTCTGTTCTGTGTGTTATAACACTGAGATCTAAGACTGTCAGCATGAAAACACATTGATAGACCACTTCATCTTCACTTTGTGATGTATTTCACACACTCTGTGTTTCTCTGTCTGCTGGTTCTCGTAGACGGTGGAGTTGAGCGACTGTGAGAGAACTCAAGCTCTGGCGCTGCAGCTGCTGCTGTCTCTGGTTAAGAACAACCAGCATCGCACTCACGAGATGGAGTGTTACCACGGCTATTCCATGATTCACCAGGTTCTCATCAAGCCCAAGTGCATTGTGGGATACCACCTTCTGAAGGTGAGTTTTAGCCTGTGCATTATATATTAACAATATTTTTATAATGACAATTTGAAATTAAGCATAATATTTTATTCTGCTTTTTATATGGTAAAAGTTTCCTAAAGATGACTTTTAGTTGAACATGATCATTCCTCTTTTAAAAAATAAAAACAAAAAAAAAACCTTTGAGACAATCTAAATACAATAAATTAGCTGAAAAAAATTAGGTTTTTTTTTCTATTTACTACATCAGCTGAGCCAGCTCTCGTTATTTTAATATCATTTATATACTGTTATAATCTTTGTTAAAAAAATTTTATTATATATATATATTTTTTTTTTTCACTTTAATCTTAAAATCTAGTAATTTTATTGTTTGATTTTGTCATTTTTATTTTTAGTGATATTTTAAAATGCATTTTTTTATTTATTAGTTTTAATTTAATTTTATATTTACATTTTTTTGCTTTCATTTTGTTTTGTTTTTGTAATATAAAAAAAAACATATCTATAAAGTTTTTACATTTTGTGGTAGTAGGCTACTTCAATTTTAAATTAATAAAAATTAGATTTTTTAAAAATTTTATTTTAGCTAACTTTTTAATTATATTTTATTTTTAGATTTTTTTTCACTTAAATTGTATTTAAAGATGTAGTAATTTTGTTGTTTTGTAATTTAAAAAATATATAATTTTTATATTTCATCCGAGTTAACTTTATTTCAAGTAACATTTTCTTTTGTTTTTTTAATAGTTTAAGTTTAGTTTGAATTAACTAATAAATCTGTGCCCGTGTGCTGTTGTTGTACTAAACAGCACACCCTGGTGGTTATCTGGTTTAATGCAGACTGACAGTAAGAATGTTTTGTCCCTCTCTCAGTATATTCTTGTTTTCTGAAATACATCAGCTTAATGAGTCTGAAAATACTCTGAAAACTGCTGGAGTTTGATTTTAGACTGCAGCTCAGCAAATATGAGTCTGTGTTTGTGTGACAGACACTGTTGGACGGCTGCTGCAACGGCTCAATCCTGACGATCGGAGAAGACGGTCAGGTCCATCTGGATGCTGAATCCACTGCGGTGCTGCAAGATCTCCGACTGCTTTCTGAAATACTGCTGGACTGGAAGATATGGGCCAAAGCACAGGTACACACTCACATCTGAAGGAGAACATACCATAGAGTTTGGTTATTTCTAAAGAGAGCTTATTGTAGTGGCTGTATGTGTGTGATAGTGTGGCGTGTGGGAAACGCTGCTGACCGCTTTAGAGATCCTGATCCGGGTGCATCATCCTCAACAGATGTTCAACATACAACAGCTTCTCAAGGCGCAGGTGGTGCATCGCTTCCTGCTCTCCTGCCAGGTGCCTCAGGTGAGACGTTCACTCCACAGACAAACACACGAGGTCTAGAGTTTGAAATGTGCTCTTGAAAATATCAGTAAAACCCCGTCAGATTTAATTTGAACTTTTCGGTTTCTGCTAAAAGAAAACTTTCAGGTTACGGTGTTTCAATAAAAAATGCATCACTAGAAACATCATAGAGAAAGAGTGTGAAACACAACCAAGTGCTATTCACAGTGTAATTAATGCAGGAAAGAAGAGCAATCATAGTTAAGTGTCATCTTTATTATTCTCACAGGAGCATCGGGACGAGTACCTGACCTCCATCCCGCAGGAGGTCTGCCTCTCGTTTGTCAAAATCATCCAGGAGGTTTTGGGGTCTCCTCCAGACCTGGACCTGCTGCGGCTGGTCTATAATTTCCTGTTGGCCGTTCACCCCCCCACCAACACTTACGTGTGCCACACGCCCTCCAGCTTCTACTTCTCTCTGCACATCGGTGAGAAACCTTCAGAGAACCCCAGTCTGATCAGGAGGAGTTAAAGCCATAGTTTATGAGTCTTACATTAGGTTGTATCAATTTTCTGGCCATACAAATTCTTAAATAGTACCAGAAAGATTTAATTCTGAGAGGTCTCAAATTTGGGGAAAGAAAGACCAGAATTGTGATGTGGCTTCATGTGATGATTAAACTTTAAAACACTACGTTTCTGGTTTCTGGCCTTATGATTTAAATCAGATATTGTTTTGAACCATATTTATAAGCATTTATAGCAATACTGATTGTATTTTGTCAGTCAAAAGGAAACAAAATGCATAGATTATGTTTGTCAAGAGATTCCTGACTAGCAGGTTAACATTCTTTTATTTTTATTTTATGGTTGCAGTAGTCTAGCATCGAACTTACAGCTCATTCTTCTTCATTAGTAATCATTCTTGCTGCATATCCTGTGTAGACTTGATAGCAAACAAGAACATTCTTCCCTCAGATGGTAAGCTGTACCAGGAGAAGGTTCAGTCCATGATGTATCTACGTCACTCCAGCAGCTCTGTGCTCTCACTGTCTCCCTCCGTCTTCACAGAGACGCCCGCTGAAGGTAACACATCACTGCCACCCAGGAGAAGGTCAAAGTAGAAAAAAAGTCGCACTTCACACACATTATTCATTGAAAATGTCCTTGTCTGACAGCGCCTTACTAAGCTTTGAAACATGTGCCCTTTGACGAACACAAATCAATTACAGAGCTGTCCTGCCTGTCAAGTCAAATCAAATTCATTTATATAGTGGGTGGGTTCCACTATATGCCTCATTTGAAGCAGCTTTAGAGAAAATTGTGATTTTAATGTTTATATAATCTTAATGCTTATAAGGCAGGCCTAGGCTTCCCTCTAAGGATTTGTTTGAGAAGGAAGGTTTAGTGCATCAATAGCTGATTGAAATACCATTTATTGTTTCAATTTCTCAAATGTATGTCTTTTTTTGCTTAGCTTTAGTGCACTTTCAAGTCTGAACACAAAAATCACGTTATTGTCAAACCTGAAAATGTTGATTCTGATTAAATTTTGTGTTTTTTTTTTTTTTCTTCTGTCCCACAGTACGCCACGCTTCGTCTCTCGAGCATGGAGATGAAGATCTGTCACTGTGTCCCCCAAGTATAGGCCCATCTCCGCACTCTTCTCCGGCCCTGACGGCCCGTCTGACCCATGGGACCTCCGAGCCTGAAGAAGGGACGTCCCTGAGTACCCAGCAGGACCTGGGCAGCACGGAGACCCTGAAGCGAGGAGGAGACGAGCTCCTTAGCAGCTGTGAGTCTGCGAAGACCATTTGTGAATCCCAGAACACGGGCGGCGATGAGGATGGCAGCATCGCGGGAAACCGAACGCCCTCCATCAGCGTAGAGGAGGAGCACGACGGCTCAGCGGGCAGCCCGCCGGACTCTGAGGACCATTTAGATTGGACCAGCGAGGAAGCGCCACGCAGACCAGACAGCCTGAAGGGAATCCAGTCCTTCCAGAGGAGCCACAGTAACCTGGCTAGTCTGGGTTTGGCTTTTCCTGCACAGAACGGCTCTCTGACTATCACTCGCTGGCCCACCGTGGCTGACCGTGCCGCTCCACCGGACGATTGGGAAAGTTACACCTACTCTCCCGGGTATGACAGACACAGCAAGGCGGACTCCGGTAACGACAGGTACTCTGAAAATACCAGATGATCTTATATTGTTGAAAACCAGGTGTAAAAATTGCATACTAAACATGATAAAACTGAAGTAGCGAGATGTGTTTATGTAGATTGTGATGTATATCTGAAAAATGTTCTGCAGTTCTGTGCATTGTGTGTTGATTGGATGTTGAGATGTGGGTGGGGTTTAATCACAGTAGATGATTTAAGAAGAAAATGTCTCATAATCTAATTGATAATACTTAAGGCCAAATTATTACACTTCAGAGTTATTTTAATATAGCCGGTATGCTATTGTAGTTTTTGTTCATTTTTTGTCTACATCTAATATGTTGAATTAGATTACATTTTTTAATTTTCTTTTTTCACTTTAACTTTATAATGATATATCATTTATTTACTGTAGTTTATTTAGTTTTAGTTATTTTACAAACTAAACATGTTGCAACAAGCTGAAAAAAAAATATTCTTAATATTGAAAAAAAAATATTGTAAGTAACAAAAAGTGTTTTGTTGTTGTTTTTAGTTTTAGCTAACGATAATAACTTTTAATAAAAACATTTAAATAAGCTTTTTAAATGGTTCGTAATGCTTTTTAAGAAAATTAGGCATTTACAGTAAAATCATGCAAAATGGTTTCATGCACATATACTGTTTTTGTATGGAGCTAGGTTGTGTGCTTACTACTGAACTAGAGAGTGAATTGAGACGCCTCAAAATCGCTTAGCCTTTCTCACATCCATTGCATTGTGTGTGTGTGTGTGTAGTTGTTCTAGATGTGTGTAATATATCCAGGGAGCTCTTTTGAATTCTTTGTGATGAATAAATAACACTCTTTAATTATGCTAATTTCTGCTGCTGAGTTTTGGAGATGAATGACTTATAATATTAGCATTCATTTATAAGTTACGTCATGTCTTTAATGTGCTCTTTCAGTCCACAGTTACTGAGTAATTGCCTCCTGACTTCATCATGGCCTTTCCTGGACTAAAGATATATCACATCTACTGAATAATCACTTAGACTCATTAAAAGTTAATGACTTTAACTCTAAACTCCAATCCACAAACCATATTTCGGCCTTACAGATGTGACTGAGCTGTCATTAGGGCTCTTGTTGGGAAACACTTTGCTTCTTTCTTTATTAAACTCTAAAAATGCTGGTTAAAAGCCTCTGAGTCACTGCTGAAGATCTGACGCCTGTCCACTCTACAGTGAAGATTTCATCGTGTGTGTGTTTTCTGAATCATTCAGGTCCAGTGCTGAAGACTGTCTGGTTCTGATCTGCTGTGGTCTGTACGATCTTCTGAGAGGAGTTCTGCTCCTGCTGCCGGACCTCATGCTGGAGGAGGTGATGGACAAACTCATCCAGCCTGAGGCTCTTCTCGTCCTGGTCAACCACTCCTCTCCTCTCATACAGCAGGGCGTCATGAAGGTCCGCTCACATTCAGTTGTCTTTGGGTAGTTGACAGATGAACATAGCTGTTTTTCACCAGTTCTTTTTAAAAGTCTTGCAGCATGACAGAAGTATTAAAAAAAGAAATATGCCACATGAGCTCATGAGAACTGCATGCAAAATACTTGTAAACAATTAAAAATGCTTTGTTAATTGGTTTTAGATCACACTTTCAATTAAACTGTTAGACTCCCATGTACTTCATACACACAAAAATCTCTTTCTATCCGTAAACATGAAACATACTTCACACATATATTATACACTTTATGTATTTAATAGAATTTAATATTCCAAGAATATTTTTATTTCTATTTTTTAGGAGTATATAAATTAGAGCCCGACCGATATGGATTTTTGGGGGCCGATGCCGATATTAACTCGAAAAGAGCCGATTTATAAGCCGATATTTTGATTTTAAAAATAATCTGGATATTAGACCCATTTCCTATAAACTGCACTTACACAACATTCAATAGCAAAATATCTGCCTGTTCTATGTATGTGGGCTGTATAAACCATTTTCCAGAATGGACTATGTTAAAAAAAAAGCCTTAGATTACAGTCTCAATGAATAAACAATTGCACATCAAAAGTATATATTTTTTAATGATCAAAAAACAGTCTGGTTTTAAACATTTAACACTTTTACTTTCTTCCAGTTGAAGCTGGTTTTAACAGTCTGTGTGTGTACTGTAAATAAATTATAATACTAAAGTTAAAGTATTTGCAGAAGTAGTCCCACACTTTGCTGCTACAGCATTCACCTTTTTCAGCCATCTGTAGGCAGAAAGAGAGACAAGAGAAAGAATAAGCATGTGTATTAATAATATCACCATGTATCATTACTCATGTCATCATTAGAATTATAATAATAATAAACTGGGATCTCCTACATAAGCAAAAATGAGAAATATATATATATTTTTTATTTGTCAAGCAATAGGTATTACCTACTTATATTTAACAATATTATTTCAACATTTTCCTGTTATGTCTGTAAAGCTGCTTTGAAACTATGTAAAAAAAAAAAAGCGCTAGTTCAGCTCACATTTATTTACATGTCCCCTCTGGTTTAATCATTTCTGACGCACCTACTGTAGTTACTGTAACTACACTATATTTGCTCTCACAGACACATTCACAACAGACCCGTATATCTTCTCCTCTTCTCTTTGTGCAGTCTGAATCAAAACATCGTCTTGCCTACTATTACCGGAAGATTACGGAATCAATTCGAAGTTGAATGGTTAACGTTAGTGTCATGAACACACCGCTGTCAATTTTAAGAAGAACCACCTTCAAACAAGTTAATAGCAAGCATTTAAGGGGCCTGCTAAAAAGGAAGCTATTAGCGTTAGAGTAACGTAACCAGCCTGAATTCACCAAATTGTTCTCTGGACCTGAGGGTAGCCTCTTCTTCCTTGCTTCTCTCTTAATTCTCATCAGAAGGACATCAGAAGCTCCCGCTAAACGTTTTTAAAACTCCGCCTACGCCATAGCGCAGCGCAAATCGCGTTGTATCTGAAGGGCAACGCTGAGCCCAGCGGCAAGCGCCGTGCATACCGCGTACTGTGTGAAAGGCCCAATTACGCGGTCATTATGTGGGAAACACACCGCAATAGAATAAGAATAAGTTAAACGCTAACGTTATAGTTTGACCTCCTATTAACGTTCGCGCTCTTCCACTGATAAACATGGTATTAGCTTTGTGGTTAATCTAATATAGCAATGCATTAGCGGCTGTAAGTGATGTTACAGAATATTTAGAAGTAATAATGATAGGACCGTTAGCTAGAACTACCATACAGTTTTTATATACAGGGTATGAACTAAATCTACAATCATTTCACATGACGAACGACAGACTCACCGTCAAAACAGTTGATCGCTTTCTTCTGTAGTGGACTTCTGGCGCTGTTGTTAACTCTGGAGCTGCAGAGCTCCCTCTGGTGGGCACACTATGCAACACTCATAACATGAGTGAAGCATGAGACTCTGTTTCTCATGTTTCATCGGCCGTTATAAATGCCGATGCCGATTTAAATGCAATTAGCTTATATCGGCCGATAATATCGGCCGGCCGATATATCGGTCGGGCTCTAATATAAATTCATGATCAGTTGTTTTTGAAGATAAGCCCCTATTCGATAATGTAAATAATATATATATTAAAATTGTTACATTTTTATATTTCACACTGTTAATCATTAGGATCATCACACTCGCACTGAAGCCCAGTTTTTACATTTTGTCCTTGAAATTTCTAAGAATTAAAAAACAATTTGAGTAAACTTGTTTATGGACAAATTATGAAAATATAAGATAGACTATTTCCTTTAGGACTGTAAAATGACTGGCCTTTCACTGTTCCTCCATTACGCATCTGCTGCTTTGGTTAGTTTATTTAAGCTGATATGAAAATAGCTGATTGATAGAAGATTGAGTAATGGGTTTTGTTTATTATTTTTATGTCTAATCACATACATGCATGGATACACAAACATGTACATATATTTTTGTAGCTGCTGGATGCCTACTTCAGCCGCGCTCAGAAAGAGCAGAAGGAGAAGTTCCTGAAGAATCATGGGTTTTCGCTGCTGGCCAATCAGCTGTACCTGCACCAGGGCTCTCAGGGTCTGCTGGAGTGTTTCCTGGAAATGCTGTTCGGACGACCGGTCGGACTTGAGGAAGAGTGAGTTTGACATGACCATGAGTGCCTACAGCCAGCTATAAATGTTTATTGTATTTTATTCATTTGCATAATTAAATTGAAAATGTTATTATTTGTATAAAAAATATATTAGAATGTTTTATCAGATGTTATATTATAACATTATTATTGTTATATATTATAAAATATATTTTTAATAAATAATATATAATAATCATACATAAATATATGTTATTATTAGAATATAATAATGTATGTATGTGTGTGTGTGTGTGTGTATGCATGTATATATGTGTATGTCTGTGTGTGTTTACTTATTTTATTTATAATATAAAAAACTTAAACTTAATTTTGATTTAGTTTACAACATTTCTAATTAATTTTTTTTAAGTTGAAGTTTTAAATAGATAAAAAACTAAATAAACATTTTTAATAACAAAAACAAAAAACAAGTTTACTAAAACATTAACTAAAACTAACCTGAAAATAAATATTAGTATTAATAGTCAAATATATAAAATAATTAAATATTAAAAAATATAATTATAATTCATTATATATATAACATTTTCTATGTTTTTTTTTTTTAAGGCACATAGACAAAAGTGTTTGTTTTTTTCTTCTAAGATTCTTAATGGTTAAATGTTGCTGAATATTTATTGTAACGAAGAAACCCATTCAAGAATCTCCTGCAAGATTACTGCTACATGAAACTTGCTTTATTTCTACTAAATGAACCCAGCAGCTTCCTTGTTAATGACAGCCACTGTTCCCTCTCGTCTCAGTCTGGATCTGGAGGACATGGAGAACATCTCCCCGTTCAGGAAGCGCTGTATCATCCCTGTGCTGGGTCTGCTGGAGAACTCTCTGTATGAGAACTCACTCATCCACAACAGCCTGTGTCTGCTGCTGCAGCTGCTCAACGCCTGCCCGAAGCTGACCGACATCCTGCTGGACCATGGCCTGCTCTACGTGCTCTTCAACACACTGTCCACCCTCAACGGCCTGGAGAATGGGTAATGTACCATATTTAACATCAGCGATGGGGAAACTCCTTTGAAATTGTAGCTGGCCAGTCTACATGGTGTTTTTGCCCTGTAGGATTCCTCCGGACGACTACAAGCTGGTGGTGTGTGACATTCAGCAGCTGCTGGTGGCCGTCACCATCCACTCCTGCAGCTCCTCGGGATCTCAGTACTTCCGCATCATTGAAGACCTGATCACCCTGTTGGGCTACATGCAGACCAGCAAAGTTCGGCGGACACAGGGTAAAGAAAACTAATACTTTTATATGGTAATGATATGTGACTTTACATTCAAACGAAATAGGAAATTCTCTGTTGTTGTTTCAGAAATGGCCACAGCACTGCAGTTCCGCGTGGTCCAGACAGCCATCGATTTCATTAAGATCACGGCCAATCAGGACCCTCAGAAATCTAGCAGCTATGTTCACATGCCCACTTCACCGCATCATGCTCTACAGCAGAAACGCAAAAGCATCTCAGGTGAGAAGCTTTAGAGCTCAATGGAGTTGTGTTTGTCTCATTTATGTGATGGTTCGGGTTATTGAAATGCCTTTAAATGCATAGCTTATCCTGAAATTAAACTTTGGTCATCATTTACTTTATTTTAGTAGTGTCATTTTAGTATCTATTATAGTTAATACTATTATAGTTTGTATACATATTTTGAATTAGTATTTGAATTTGTTTTTCTTATTGTATTTTCTGTTTCAATTTTAACTTTAGTTTTAGCAATTTTGTTGTGGATTTTTTTAGCTATATAAATGTCTATTTAGTTTCTGTTCATTTTTAAATGTTTTAGTTATTTTAGGACTTGTTGTATTTGTTGTTACATTTATCCTTTATTATTTATTTTATTATATTTATTTGTTATTATAGTTTCATTATATTCATTATATATTTTTTAACTAAAACCATCAAAAAACATTAACATTACTGTTTCGAAATAAGTTAATGTTTAATTCGGGTCCGTTTTGACCCGGAAGCAGCACATAAAAAAAAAAAAAAAAAAAAAATCCATAATTTTTATTATGGGAAAAACTTTGGAAATTAAATAAATGATCAAAATACATATTTTTTTAATTAAGAAGTATTACCATTTAAACTAAATTGCTACACCTTTTCTATCCAGGTAAATTTATACATTAAATTATGCTGATTATTTTTTATTATATGTAATATTTTACATCTATTACCGGTAGTTAGATTTGTTTGAAATTGTAATGTAAAATACATTTCTTTTACCCGTAACTCACACACTTTTTAGGACAGAATTGTATTGGTAAATCCATATTTCTGTGTTACATCTCATTCATCTTGTCTTACCCATCAGCCCTGGATGTTTCACTTCACCGTTCATGTGTTTCTGTTGTGTTATCACCTCCCCTCACACTCCCAAGGTTCAATGGGGCTGAAAGACTCCATAATTCCCCGTATTCCCCGGCAGCACTACTGCTCGTACGGACTGATTCCTCTGCCCTCCTCGTTCAGTTTCCTGTCCCAGGATTCCCCCCTCCCCTCCCCTACCGGAGCAAACTCCTACATGTTCCCCTCAGACACAGGTAGCCATCGACCCCATCCGCAACAACAAAACAGGCCACAACATCCTGGCTCTCTCAGGGATGTTGAGCGCGTGCAGTGAAGTGATTAAAGCGTGTCTGGTGCTCATCCACTCAGTGTCCTGGACTATCCTCAATGAACTCAGAGTTGCTCCAGGACTCTTAAGACTCTTCCTGCAACTCTGCCTGTTGAATAATCATTCACATTCTCTCTCAGTTACACCTGACATTAACATCATCCTTTTTTGAAAAAAAATGGATGCTTTGATTCAGCAAGGATTCATTAAATTGATCAAAAGATTTATAATGTTCCAAAACATTTCTATTTCAAATAAATGCTGTTCTTTTTAACTTTATCAAAGAATCCTGAAAGATAAAATGCATCACAGTTTCCACAAAAATATTGTGCAGCACAACTGTGTTCAACATTGATGATAATCAGAAATGTTTCTTGAGCAGCAAATCAGCATATTAAAATGATTTCTGAAGATCATGTGATGCTGAAAATACAGCTTTGCATCATAGGAATAAATTACATCTTAACATATGTTACAACAGAATACAGTCATTTTAAGTCATTGCAATTTTACTGTATTTTTATCAAATAAATACAGCTTTTTTTGAGCTGAAGTGACTAATTTAAAAGAAAAGTAGTAGGGTGCATGTTGCATTTCAGGTGTAAATGACAAACTTCCTAGGCTAACCTCTTAATCATCACTTAAGGTGGATGTTAATACCTGCATCTCTCTGTCTGTCTGTCAATCTCTGTGTATTTGTGTGATTTATGATGCTCTGTTATTTACACACACCGTTCCTTTAGTTCAGTAAGCATGTTGTTGTGTTCACTACATGCGTGTTTTTATCAGGTCGCAGGTGGTTCACGGTGGCCCCATCAGACTCGCTGCTGACACGAATGCGCTTGGTGGCCAGTGATGAACTTAACGAGATGATGCAGCGGAGGATGAGTCAAGAAAACCCCATCAGAGCCAGCGAGACGGAGCTGGTCCAGAGACTGCAGAGACTCGTGGTTCTGGCTGTTAACAGACTCATCTATCAAGGTACAAGACACACATCAAATCTGTGAATAATATCTGCTCCTAAACATTATGATCCACTGTGAGCAATTATTACTAAACACTTGAATGCAAATTACATAATTCTTAAAGTATATGCAGTCTACCATTGTACTTTTTTGTAAGTGATAACAAGAATCAATCCATGCAGACTGAATACGGTACATTTGTTCCACACTAACAGTTTGTCATTAATCCCCAGACATCAAACATGATTTCTTTGACTTCCTGAACTTTCCTGAGTCTCCTGATCACTCGATGTCTGTGCCGTTATCTGGTGAGCAGACGACTGATGAGAACGACTCCACCCCGATCCCACCGGGAAACATGAAGAGCTTCCGGAAAGATATTCTCAAACTAATGATGGAGGGCATAAAGATCGGCTTGGTAAGTAGACATCAGCATGGCATCAAATTACCTTTTTTTTTTTTTTTGTTACAAGTTTTATTTTTTGATGCAGTGCACATTATGTCAGATAAATCAAATGTTTAACTTTATATCAACAATCGATGACACGGTTATCTTTGAACGGTCTTCATTTGGGGACCTTTCTCAGCAAATATATTAGAGTATGAATGATTAATTGATTAATTTGATCACACACACATAAGGCCACCTCACATACATTCAGGCTTGTGCTGTGTGTAATTTTCACAGTTTATTATAAGCCCAAAGGGCAATTTTTTTGCAGCATAACATTTGTAAGCATTTCATACAAAACACACAAACAAAACACAATGGTGTGTAAGCTATTGATCAGCTGTTGCCCCATTGTAAAAACAAAAATGCACTGCGTGATTAAACATTTAAATGAGATAATTATTTATTTTTGAAAAATGTAAAAAAAAAACATTGTCTGTAAAAATCCTGATCACCTCTTAAAATAAATCTACATGATAAAAAGGCTTCTAAAAAAAGATAGGTATCAGTGATCATTTCAGCAGACACTGCTTCCTGTGATCAGTGATTTGGCTCCAAAAATCCTGATCGGTGCTAATAAGATAAATGCATAATTATATGTTAAAGTTACTTCCTTCTGTTGATTCTTTAAGACTGTGTCTGGCACAGGCCCTGCGGTGACTTACTAGTGTTTTTTGTCATCTCCTCAGGGCATCACGGGTCGTGGTGGCGCTCCTCGCCAGCAGTGGAAGCGAATCCTCTGCTCCTGCCGTGACACGTTCAGGGTCCAGATCGGCCGCATGCTGGTGCACACGCTCAGCCCCGCAGTTCCTCTGGAGGACAGGAAGGAGGCGCTAGAGTTCGTCCATGAGCAGAGCTACTCGGAGATCCTCAGAGAGAGCCTGAGTCCTGGCCTCGAGGTGAGGGCGCTGATATGTTGACAGAAAAGGCTTTTTGTTTTTACATGCCGACCAGAGATGGTGTGACATTTTGCTTTGGTTATTTGCTGATCAGATTTGTGTATCCAATCAAAGCCCGGCTCACATGCACGTTTCCTCTGTTGGGAGGAAGACCATGACATTTCACTGCTCTGCTTCTGACATACAGTAAATAACCCACAGAAACATTTTCATGACACTGTTTCCATAGCAGCAGTGCCGTCCTTCCTCCATTACACTGCAGACTGGCACTGAAAACACCATTAACCCTCAGAGCCACAGCACAACAGAACTGCAACATTTGCATAAATCAATTATCAAACACCTCACTTTGATTAAACTACACATGACAGTAGCTGCTAATAGCGTTTTTTATTTTATTTATGGCCACAGCTTGCTAAAGGGATAAATGGAAAAACACAAAATGGACAAAATAGTCACACAAAACACTTCTGGAACAAGTTTTTGAAATAAATTTGAGACCTTTTTTCTGTACAGCAAAATGTACAGCATGAAGACTGAAAAAAAATAAATGAAGACAAAAATAATACATGTATATTTTAATTACAGTACTTTATCAAAAATAGTGGTGAAACTTTGCACCCGTAAATGCCAATTGTTGCAATCTTGCTTAGTTTTTCTAAGTTTTACACCGATGCAAATTTAAATGAAATGGCTTTAATCACTAATGGCTTCTCAAAGACATGTTTGAGGGTGAAACAAACAAAAAGCATGCACTTCAGTGGTTAAATAAAGGGAAATTGAGTTTGGAAATGTGATTTTTTTTTTTTTTATCTTCAGTGGATAAATAACAGAAATATACTGATATATTGTAAATACCAGTAATTATAATTCCTTAAAATCCTTCGTTTTTTTGTTGTTGTATTTTTTACTAGCACGGGCCCAAGCTGGCTCTGTATCTGTACGAGCTGTTACATGATCACAAAAACACCTTGAGCAAAGAAGAGCAGGCGGCTGCCAACACCTTCATGACGGCGCTGAAACTCTGCGGCCACCGCTGCATCCCACCCAGCGCTCCTGCCAAACCAGACCTCCTCAAAGCCATCAAAGAGGTGCGCAGGGCTAGACACAATCTCTGAGGTTATATGCTGTTTGGCTGAAACAAGCTCAAACAACAACGCAACAACATGGGTTTGATTCCCAGAGAATTCAAAAACTTGAATTCAGTGTAATTGCAATTTTTAACATGAACAGACTAACGTAACGTGACTCATATTTGTCAGTCATTCAAAAATTAAACCAGTCAGATTTTTGCTTTCAACAAAATCCTGCCATAGTTTAAAATGAACTATTTGCATCTATTTGAATTGATTTAAATAATCATATTTCCAAAATGCATTTATTCCAGAAAGAATCAACATAAATCTGCATTTGCGAAAACAAAGACATTTATTCAGTGAAAAAGTATGAAAATGCTTAAAATATGCTGAGCTGTGGATCAAGCAATACTCAGTCTGTATGAGACTTAAACAAATTGGATGTATTGATGATACATACAAAAGCTGGTTATTGTGTATTATTACAATTACATAAATCTGACTTGTTTAATTTATGCATGGCTGACAAATATGCAATAAATTAAACGGATGGAAATTTAAAATGCAACTTAAATACGTACATTTTAAATCTAGGCCTAAATATTGTATGTGTGGATAAAAGCATCTTTCAAATGCATACATGCAAATGTAAAACTCAAACAATATGTAAAATATGTATCTAGATCTAAAGCAAACGCATAGTAATTCATATATTAATTTGTTAGTCTTTTACATTTATTTGCTGAGGTTGATTCCGCTGGTTTCTCGTGTAATAATTCTGCACATTTTAGTTTCCCCTTGAGGTCTACATATAATATTAGTCCAGGTTCACATGAGCCTTTTGTGCAGTTTACTTGTATTGTGAATGCTAGTAGTGTAGTTCTGAACTGCTCAGTTGAAGTGTTTGCATCTTATTAATGTTTTTCTGAAGCTGTTTTACTATTCCTTATTAAGGAGCAACTGAAATACGAGTCAGAGGCAAGAACCAGCAAAGGAGCCTGGGAAAAGAAGCTGGCTAACACTCAGAGGAGGTGAGCGCTCCGAGAGAAACACAAAATCTCAAAATAACACACGCCTAAGGTATTTTTCTGAGCTCTTTCGTCCTCCATTTCAGCCTGTTGCAGAGGCTAGATGGGAAGTCAAAGGACATCTCGAAGATCGCGGCTGACGTCACTCAGAACGTGTCTCTCAGGCAGGGCATGGAGCGGAAGAAGGTCATGCAGCACATCAGAGGCCTGTACAAGACCGACCTGAGCGCCAGCCGCCACTGGCAGGAGCTCGTGCAGCAGCTCACTCACGACCGGTCAGCTTCGCTCTCTGGAGCGACACAACTAAAATAGTTCACTCGTGTCATCATTTATTCTTCCTCATGTTGTTTCAACCTTGTATGATGTTGTTTTTTCCCCATGGAACAGGGCGGTGTGGTACGATCAGTCATCTTACCCCACTTCCTGGCAGCTGGATCCCACCGAGGGGCCCAACAGAGAGCGGAGACGCCTGCAGCGCTGCTACCTGACCATCCCGAACAAATATCTGCTCAAAGACAGACACAAACTAGACGGTGAGCTTCCAGCCCTCTGACTGGAGGAAACACTTTAAACATCTGCTCAGCACTTTCTGTTTTCTAGATTCTCTACAGTGTATTTTCATGATCCAGTTTGGTTAATCAAAAGCATAAACAAACAGGAAAATCTTTCAAGAACATGTCTGGGTCATTTTTCACCCCAAAATAAGTAAACAAAGGAATATATACAGTATAACTAAATTAACTGGTAAATAAATAAATGTAATAATTAATTAAGTAAAATTAACAAGTCAAATGAATGAGTACATAGTAAATAAATAAATTACCATGTAAATGAGTACATTTAATAATTAAATTAAATGAATAATTATTGCGTTGAGTATTGCGTTGAATTACTTAGTTTTCAATTATTGAGTATTGCGTTGGCAGCGCAAGGTTGTGGGTTCAATTACCAGGAAACATATGTAAGCTAAAAATGTTAGCCTCAATGTACTGTAAGTCGCTTTGGATAAAAGTTTCTGCTTAAATCTTACATTTAAATTTAATTTAAATAAGTAAATTAATTAATAAGTAAATAAGAACATTTAATATGTTATGAAAATGAATAAATAAGAAGTAAATAAAATAAGTAAATAACTAGGCAAATAAGTACATTTAATAAGTAATTAAGTACAAATAATAAGTAAATAAATATAAGTAAATAAATAGTAAATAAGTACATTTAATAAGTGATTAAGTAAATAAAATAATAAGTAAATAAATAAATAAATAATGAAATAAATAAGTAAAATAATCAGTGAGTGAATAAGTAAATATATAAATAAGTAAATAAATAAAATAAATTTAACTTTTTTTTAGATAACCAAATGTGTATGACAGTAACACAAAAGTTCCAAAACCTGTAATACCATGGCAATTCTGTCAAATATGTTGGAGTGCTGTTTAATCAGAATGGTTTATGAATATGTTAATCACACAATGTTGCCCTCTGATACCATCATTGTACCATGCTAGCACCGCAGTACTGCCTGTATAGAGTGGTTTTTTTAAACTTTGCCAGAACTTAAAAACTAAAGCTTTTGATGCTGTTGGTTTCATTGGTCTCGTGCATGTGGTTTGTCTGTCACAGATGCTATCAAGGCTCCTCTGGTCTTCCTGTTTGAGGACAAAACTCACTCCTCTTCATCCATAGTGAAGGACAAAGCCACCAGTGAGCCCATCAGGTACACACACAACTCCCGTCTCACTTCACAACTGCAGAATTTCAAAGAATTAGAAAACCCCAAGCATTTCTTCTTTCTGTTTAGGTTTACAAGAAAGTGTGTTAGTGTGGCGCCCTCTAGAGAGACAGTGGGAGAGCTGCTGCTGGGTAAGACTCGTCCTCCCTCCATAACACCAGTCTTGTGTTGGATGTTAATTGTCTTCACTGAATGCTAAAATATCGTTTTATGGGTCGGCAGGAAAATCTGGAATGTACTTTGTGGAAGATAATGTTACAGAGGCATTTGATAACCAAGTAAGTTCTTTTGCTAAACGTTAGGGTTAGTCTTTGGTCTTTGGGACTGAGAACTCAATGTCCATTGTGGACTGTGCACAGTTGCAATCAATGTATAGCTTTCTCAAGTAACACAGATTAAAGTTGCATTCATTGATGCAGCAGCAGCAGACTGTGTGAAGTGACAATGGTTTTCAGAAGGACTTATGAGCCCATGCGGCTCTATTTAAAACCGCAGCATTACTGTTTCTCATCCAATGCCGTCTGAGGGGTCAAAGATCACACACATTCATCTGAGGTTTCCTGCCTTGTCTTACACAGACTGAGATTTCTCTGGATTCTGGATTAGTATCATTTTTCTCTATTAAGATCAGTTGTGAATCAAGTGTCCCATTTATTAGACACTATTTCATACAACATGCTATCTTAGAAGACAGATGCCTACATACGCAAGGTTTTGGAACACAGCCTGCTTCATTCTACACATGCATAATCTTTAATCACTCATTTGTATCCATAATGCATTGCAGCTGTCATTAGGTGTGTGCAAGTGTTACTAAGGGATTTTATTTATTTATTTATTACTCATAACATGATATAAGAGTTTGATAACATCACCCTTAATAGATTTGATGAGGCATATGTATGTTTTAGAGGTTGATAGTGTGTGTTCACAGCAGAGTCCTCATGGAGAGACAGAACCGGCCTCCTTCTCCTGGACCTATGAGGAGATAAAGGAGGTTCACAAGCGCTGGTGGCAGCTCAGAGACAATGCTATGGAGATCTTCCTCACCAACGGCAGGACGCTGCTGCTCGCGTTTGATACCACCAAGGTAACGACATCAGCTGCTGAATGACTTAATATGTGCAATTCAGTAAATTCCTCTATATGTTATTCCTATGTCAATTCTGCCAAACTCTAACTTCCTGTTGACCGACTCTCTGTTCTCCGTCTCAGTTTCGTGACTATGTCTACCACAACATCCTGAGCTCAGAGCTGCCCAACCTGCTGGAGTACGGGAACATCTCTGCTCTCACGCACCTGTGGAGCTCAGGACAGATAACCAACTTCGAGTACCTCACCCACCTGAACAAGCACGCGGGCCGCTCCTTCAACGACCTCATGCAGTATCCCGTCTTCCCCTTCATCCTGCGAGACTACACCAGTGAGACGCTGGACCTGCAGGACGCCTCCGTTTACAGGTCAGAACACATCTCGCATCAACATCATTACTGTATTCATCTGCTGTTTTTCGGTAATGTCAGCCTGATGTACCTGAAAATTCATCAATTCCATATACAGTTGTAAATGTTTTATTGTTTTTCACCACGTATAATTATGAAATCATGATCAATGAGCTCCCGTTGATCGCATGGAGCTGAGCTGACCGTCTCCGAAATCGGTAAAACCACATTTTTAAATAGACGCTGTCTTTATAAATAAACCGCATAAACATTTCATGACATAATAACAGTGATATTTTGAAAATTATTCGAATAAATGATGGTTGAAATCACAATGCTGTTTGAACTCAACCAATCAGCATGTTTAGCGCCCAAGTCCCGCCCCCAAAAGTTCCAGACCTTGGAAAGAGTACTACCTCGCCAGCAGGGACTTTCTGAGGGGCGCTTTTTTAACCTCAAACTTTATTTAGATCCTGTTTCCTGTTGTGGAAACACAACGAGTACCGGCCCTAGTTCCTGGGTAAAGTTTCAGCAGTGGAAACGTGCCTTTTTACAGATACATGACAGGTGAAAGTTGTGTCTTAGAAACCCACTACAGTCACGAACTCTAGAAGAGACCTGAAGAAGAGCGGAGCAAGATCCCAGCAGCGCAGTGTGAGAAACTAGAGATGTGCTGAAGTCAATTCCTACTGATTTCTGACAGCTGCGACCTCCAAAATATTACTCACAATCATCTTTCCTGCTACAGAGGTTACTGTTCTCTGAGTTTGATCACGGTGTCTTTCCACTAAATTAAGGTTTTTATTGAAAATATATTTATGTAAGAAATAGATTTTTCATAAAATATCATAAAGTATCAAATAAAATATTTTTGTATTATTTTTAAATAATGTAACTTTTATAGTTCTATGTTGTGAAAAGATGTAGTCAATCAATGTGGAATTTACACACTATTTTGTTTCTTTTAATATAGATATATTAGTATTGCCATTAGAAAATTTAAAGGTATGCAAATAAACAAAGTGACATTTAGTTTTGCTCTCTGTTTGTCTTTTTGATGTAACAGGAACCTCATCAAACCGATTGCAGTGCAGTCTAAAGAGAAGGAAGACCGTTATGTGGACAATTACAGGGTACTGCAGCACTGCAGGCTTTAATTCCTGTTTACAGCACTGCCTGTTAACCAGTCACACTGTGGCTCTGTTCCAAAACCTGCTACCCTGCCTACGTAGGCAGCATTTTTAGGCATTTCCAGCGCCAAGGCCTTTCCAAACAGTAGGTAGCAACATTATGTTGCCTTCTAAGATATCTTCTTCTGGCAAAATCCTGACGTAGCACCGTAAGTGTCCTTGGCAAAAAAATCATATATTTTATATTATTTTATTAAATATCTATTATTTATAAAATGTATATTATAACATTATAATATTAATAACTACACTATTAAATAATAATATTATTTAAAAAAAATCTATATTATATTCTCAATTTACAGTATACGCTGTGTATTTTTATGCTTGTGGGAGTATCATTTATTTTTTCTCTATTAAAATCAGTTGTGAATCAAGTGTCCCACGCATTAGTCATTTAGTAGACACTATTACAGTTAGCATGCTACCTTTGAAGACCGCTAACTACATACGCAAGGTTTTGGAACACAGCCTGCTTCATTCTACACATGCATGATTTGTATCTATAATGCATTGCATTACTGCTTTATGAGTGTGTATATTTAGTGTCATTAGTGTGTGTAAGTGTTAGTAACATTGATTTCCTCCACAGTACCTGGAGGAGGAGTTTAAGAAAGGCAAGACAGAGGACGACCCCATGCCCCCCGTCCTGCCCTATCACTACGGCTCTCACTACTCCAACAGCGGCACTGTCCTGCACTTCCTCGTCCGGCTGCCTCCCTTCACCAAGATGTTTCTGGCCTATCAAGGTCTTTCAAAATCATCTATCCTTTAGTCCAAACTTATTCCATGCAGATTCAAAATCTTTCATGTAAAAACCAAAGCAGGAGGAATTGAGTTTAGTATAATTGTACAAACGTCCACCTTCAGCTCGAGCTTTATGTGTCTTTTCTTATCAAATCTTTCCTGATTTTAGAATATCTTTGATCTTGTTAGTAATATTTTCCAGATGAAGCAGTTTGGCTTTACTAGATTCTCCATTGATCATTTTCTCAAATCTCAAATCTGATCATCAGGCTTTTGAGAAGCGTTTATTTGTTCATCTCTCAACAATCATTGGATTGCATTGCATTATATGATTTGATTACCAACTAAGCATCTCATCTTAATAAAACAGATTATTGGAGATATAGATTGACAACTGATTTATTTATATATATATATATATATATATATGATGTTATGTAGGTATCTGCTGTACTGTCTATCTCATTGATTTACATTAAAAACTTTAAATTATTTTTTAGCCATATATAAATATCAGCATCTGCACTAAATTGCATATTTTTGCTCAGTTTGAGTCTCTGAAAAAATTGTTTTTAAAGCTGTATTTTCCTCTGTATTCTCATGGTGTGTTTGCCATATTTTTAATCCTAAATGGATTAAAAATTAGATTTTCAGACTAATCATAACTTCTGTCAGTCTTTTAACTGTTAATAAATAATATCTATTATTTACAGTTTTCCTAAATGTTTTTATATATGAAAAATCATTGTGCATAACATCATTCTTTAACATGAATCCTTGTACCTTATTACATAATTTTTCTTTTCACTTTCTTTTCACTTTCTTCACTTTTCACTTTCACTTTCATTTCGATTGTACTTTGATTAATTTTTTATAATTTGCATAATCAAGAAAACAGAAGCTCTGGAACATGAAATCAAATACTTAAAATCGAATGCAGCCGCCCTTAATCAAGACTGAACGCATGATTTGTTGTCAGTTCAGAACGCCGAATGACACAGCTGCAGCTCGTCCGGTTTATTCTGCATCATAATTAGGATTCTGCATCGCTACCTTTTTTAATATTTAACAGCACCTGCGTTTCCTGTGTTTGCAGCGAGGTCTTCAAACATGTCAGTGTGATGCTTTTAAAGGCTGTCATTGAAAAGGGCCTTTCTGAAGTCTCACGCTACATGCATTAGCTTCAGAAAGATGATCAGGCCTTTCATCCAGCCTCTTTATTCGTCTTTGCTTCTTTCTCAGTCTATTTTTAGTTCAGTTGGTTTATCTGTATCAGGTTACAGGAGAAACTAATGAAAGGTTTTGTGTGTCTCACAGACCAGAGCTTTGATATTCCTGACCGAACGTTCCACTCCATGAACACTACGTGGCGTCTGTCGTCCTACGAGTCCATGACGGATGTTAAAGAGCTCATCCCAGAGTTCTTCTACCTGCCCGAGTTTCTGGTCAACAGAGAAGGTGTGCGCTCTTATACTCCTGGCTTTCTTGACCTCTTCTTCTAGCACTCAACTTCTCATGAGATCTAATGATGAAAATATAGGACCTAGGAAATCCATTTTTTACCCCTAATTCCATTTGATTGTTTCCCCAAATTCCGTTTTTCTTTTTTTTTTTTTGGATTCAGTTTTAATGGTTACATTTTAATTAAGTAATCAAAAAGCATATCTATTTAGCAGAAATAGAAATACTTACACAATTTGACAAAAATGTATTAAAAGTTTAACAATAATAAAAAATGTAGGCCGTAAGAAAAACATTTTATTGATTGACTGATAAAAAAATTCCATTTACTTTTTTCTGGATTGCATGTTAATGGTAGTGGTTAGTAATAAAAAAAAAAATCCAATTAATTGAACACATAAAACAGTTTATTAAAAGTTATACAATTTAGTAAAAGTTCTATTAAGTATCTATTAAGTTTTTTCTAAATTTGTTATAGTCAAGAAGCATTTCTAATCAAATGAATTCATAAAACTTTAACAATTTAATAATTTCTTGTTTTTGTTTTATAATGGGTCCCTATAAAATGTTAGTTTTTTTTGGTTTGGTTTTAATTTCTCTGGATTCACAATTTAAAATGAATTTATTATAAAAATTGTGGTTCTCAAATGATGGTATAAAACATAAACAAAATAAGTGCTTCAGGACAGAGATTTACTTTTAAAATAAAAACATGGAAAAACAATTATTATTTCTTTGAGGTACATGCTACTATACAAAACGAATATATTAATAATTAATTCAAGTTAAACCAAACTTTATTTTGCAGAGCTTTGTCATGAAGGCTTCTGTGTATATTTGATCGATTTTATCAAATTAAATAATGAAATTCCTCTGAATCTTATTGCTATAAAATGCCTGTCAAAAAAAAAAAAAACCTTTAAGTAACCTAGATCTTCGAGATGAATATTTCTGTAAACGCATTCTTGTTCAGTACATTAGAATCTTATTAGCTGAACATATCTTCCCTCTGCTAATGTTGGCATGATATTTCCCACTTTCCGCTCTGGCAGGTTTTGACTTTGGCGTGAGGCAGAACAGCGAGCGGGTGAACCACGTGAATCTGCCACCATGGGCCAGGAATGACCCGCGACTCTTCATCCTCATCCACAGACAGGCTCTGGAGTCAGAACAAGTCTCCCAGACGCTCTGTCAGTGGATTGACCTGGTGTTTGGACTCAAACAGAAGGGCAAAGCTGCGGTCCACGCCATCAATGTCTTTCATCCTGCAGTACGATTCCTTATTATATACAGCTACAGCACACTTACCGCTGGAATTTACAAATATATACATTTATTTATGTGTGTGTGTGTGTGTGTGTGTGTGTTAGAGTGTGAGAGAGAGAGAGAGAGAGAGACCCTGGACCACAAAACCATTCAATTTTTGAAATTATGATTCATACATCATCTGAAAGTTGAATAAATAGTCTTTCGATTGATGTGTGGTTTGTTAGGAGGACAATATTTGGCCGAGATACAACTATTTGAAAATCTGGAATCGTAGGCTGCAAGAAAATCAAAATATTGAAAAATGAAAAATCACCTTTAAAGTTGTCCAAATAAACTTCTTAGCAATGCATATTACTAAACAAAAAACAGGTTTAGTTATATCTACTGTAGGAAATTTACAAAATATTCTTTACTTAATATCCTAATGATTTTTGGCATAGAAGAAAATTCCATAATTTTGATCTATAAAATGTTTTTTTGACTATTGCTACAAATATACCCCGGTCTTTCTTGCTAACCAGGGCTGCATTTATTTGGTTAAAAATACAGTAAAATCTGTGAAATATTATTGCAAATTAAAATCACTGTTTTCTTTGTGAATACATAGTAAAATGTATTTTATTTCTGTGATGCTCCGCTGTATTTTCAGCATCATTCCTCCAGTCTTCAGTGTCACATGATCTTCAGAAATCATTCTAATATGATGATTTACTGCTCGAGAAACATTTCTGGTTATTGAACGATAGTGTAGATATCAGTGTAACTATAAATCAGCCAGTAATGTATGTTTCTCTAATCCAGCAGATACTGATAAACTATATCAGACACGTCTTTCCGCTTCGGCCTGTCAACTAGTATCGGATAAATTTTTCCTCTCCCTCTGTTTTTAGACTTACTTTGGCATGGACGTATCTGCCGTGGAAGACCCTGTGCAGCGTCGGGCTCTAGAAACTATGATCAAGACGTACGGCCAAACACCCAGACAGCTGTTCAACGCCTCACACATCAGCCGAGCAGGAAACAAACTCCTGTCCGAAGCAGAGCTGCCGGCAGCCATGGGCCTCCTGGTGCAGCTGGCCTTCAGAGAGAGCCGCGAGCCGCCCAAAGACACCGTCTACCCGGTACAGCAAACATACAGCGCTGAAACTGTTATTCAGGGTGACATTTAAACTAATTGTTCATATAAAAAATATCCCTATCAAATTTGATGTTAATAAAAAAGGGTGGGTTCTTCTGGAAGAGAAAGACTTTATTTGAATTCTAAATGATCTAGTTGGTCTTTTAAAATCTTTATCCCCCCTACTGTTGTTTCTAGAGTCCTCTGCCGTGGATAAAGGGCTTGAAATGGGGCGAGTATGTGGGATCCCCCAGTGCTCCGGACCCCGTGGTCTGTTTCAGTCAACCTCACGGAGAACACTTCGGTTCCCTGCTGGCGCTGCCCACGCGTGCCATCTGCGGCCTCTCGCGCAAGTTCTGCCTCATGATGATCTACAGCAAAGAGCAAGGTTAGGAGAAAACACACACACACACACACACACAAAACTGCTTCATCAGGCTTACATATGAAATTATAATCCTGATATAAACTCTCTGTATTTAGTAAGATGTTGTTATGAAAGAAATTTATACTTTTATTCAACAAGGATGCACTAAGTTGATCGAAAGTGACAGTGAAGAGATTTTTAAATAAATGCTGTTCTTTTGAATTTTTTGTTCATCTGTTAATCCTGAAAAATAGAATGCATCACGGTTTCCACAAAAAATATTGTGCAGCACAACTGTTTTCAACATTGATAATAATCAGAAATGTTTCTTGAGCAGCAAATCTGAATATTTTCATGATTTCTGAAGATCATGTGACACTGAAGACTGGAGGAATGATGCTGAAAATACAGCTGTGCATCACAGAAATAAATTATATTTTACTATTTTTTCACATAAAAAAGATTTACATAATAATAAATCACAATATTACTGTTTTACTGCATTTTTTTTTAAATCAAATGAATTATAATAAATCAAATAATGTCTTTGTTTAAAAAAAATGGTAGTGTTTATGAATTTGAGATTTAATTTTCCTTTATTCATCTATGTTTATACATTTATTGGCAGATGTTTTTATTCAGTAAAGCAGATGTTAATGCCAGATGTAAACAAAACAAAAAACTAGATTTTTCTGGATTACTGGGAAAAGCAGGCACAGTTTATAAAGTTTACAAACAACCATCATTTGAAAATGAAAATATTGAATGATTAATCCGCCCAGCTGTGTATCAGCCAGTTACTAATCTTGACTGTGTTTTGGTCCATGACCAGTCACTAGTGCTTTTATTGCTTCTGCATTTGTGTCTTATCACTAATGACTCATGCAGCCGTTCGCGCAGTTGTGATTTTTTTTTAAGTGGAACGTAGGCCTATTTTTACGTTTGCACGTAACTGTTTTGAACCCGTGTTTAGACCCGTGTTTTCCCTGTGTCCGACCCGCACCCGTATCCGACACAGTTGGATATTTTTCACCCGTTTCAGCCAAATTTGCAGGTCACCCGTCCCATGCAGGACTCTAATCCACATGAATGAACATGATTCCCATTGTGACAGAGGAAATGAGTGAATGTGCTGTTGTAGGAAATCACCTCACAGTTCAAATGAAGTGTTTTCGCCTTGTCTCTCAGGTGTAAGGAGCATGCACAGCACTGACATACAGTGGTCGGCTATTCTGAGCTGGGGTTACACCGACAACATGCTGCGTCTGAAGAGCAAACAGAGCGAGCCGCCCATCAACTTCATCCAGTGCTCACCGCTGCACCAGGTCAGAACCGGAAACACCACTCACACACGCGCAGGCTATGCTTGGACCGTTTTCAGATCAATCTGTGTTTAAGGCGTTTCAGTTTGTACAGCATTTTGTGATGAGGCAGTCATCTGCTATATGTAGACGTCCACAGCACCCTCTACTGTAAGTTACTCATAAAACATACCTAACATACACTATATGAATTTTAATATATAGTTTGGTTTTGACGGAATAAGACAATTTACATAATTGAACAGTTGTTTTTAATTGTCATGTAAATAATGTCAAAAATCAATCATCAATCATCAGTGCAAAAATCATACTGGTTATAATATGACTATATATACAGGGCTTAAAGTATTCCGGCACCGTGCCGGATCTCCGGCGTGTGGCCGTGAGGGGAAAAAAATATATATATAATATTTGAGAGCCTGCGCATGCAGTTTAATATTTTCGAGCCAATTTATTTCTTATACCAATCATATGAGAGGAACGCAGCTTTAACTAACGTTACAAGCCTATCAGAAGCAGAGAAGGGCGTGAAGGATGATTAACGCCCATACGTCAATGTCACGTTAGAGTTGTCGGAGAAAACAAAAATGGAGCGCAAGTTTATGAAGCCTGGGGATGATGTATTAGACTCCTAGCAATAGATAAAGGACTCAAAAATAAATGGCGCTTTTTGGCAGTTGGTGCAAGAAACTGAGAGAGCCCGGGGCTTGTTTCTGCATGATTTGCTCGAGGAAGCTTCTGTATGCCAGCAGCGGTAAGAAAGTGCTTGCTCGTTATGATTTATGTCGCGTTCCAGGAAACCCGTGTTTTCCAACCTTAACCTGTGAAACAACAGCCAGTGTTTATGCAAGTGGTACACGTTGAAAAATAGATTTTAGGACAGTGTAACGTTGCAATAAAATTAATAATGTAGCTAAATTTCCCTGCGCTCAGAAGTCAAAAGTCGTTAGTCGTGGTTTGAAATAGTGACTTGCGAGCTAAAACCTGCCTGGAAAGCAGCACCAGACTCCGGTCATAGAGCCGCTGCCCGTGCACTCAAACTTACCACGACGTTGCTGGGAGTAGAGACCTGTGCGGGAGGGATTTTTCCGTCCCGCTCCCGCAAAAATATGTTATTTTCTCCTGCTCCCGTCCGCAAACAATAAAGTTTCGTCCCGCTCCCGCCCGCAAAATCCCGCGGGTAAACGTATAGCCTACAGTAGTTTTTCTTTTTTTTTAATACATTGCATATTCTGCCTGCTACTCTTATTTTTTCACTTGCTCCCCTGTTGAATATAAATTTAAAAAGAAACGGAAAATAAACAAAAGTTTCGTTTTATTTGCGTTTAATTAAAAGTATGAACATGAACAAGGAACTTAGAACATATACAGTAAAAAAAGTAAGAAATGTAAATAAAAATATATATATAGGCCTACCTATAATAATTAGGCTATATAGCCTTATAAATTATATAATAATAATAAACCTGGATTTATTTCAGTTTCAAAGGAAAAGTAGCTTATGGGGCCTGAGCAATTCATTCAAACATTTAACAAAAAATATCCTTATTCCTCAATAACAAAATAGACCAATTTTAAATATTAAGCTAAATAAATAAATAAAAATAAACTGAATTGACTAAAAAAACTGTACGACTACTTAATGTGCCCATGCAGGAATATCATGTCGTTCTCTGTTGAGAGCTTCAGTTTAATCCGTCTCTGCTCCAGTATGCGACCGCAAATACTGAAAGCCCTCTCCGATGGTGAGCTAGCTGGAATGCAAGGTACATGGCGTGTTTGCTTAATCTCGGAAATTCATCTTTTCCACCACTGGAGGACATCATCCGGTCTGTGTGCTTCTAATCCATCCAATTTGACATTTAAATATATCGCTATTACGGAATCGAATTAAACGTCGCTGTCTATGGTATCATCCGCATCCTCCCATTCCGCAAAGTCTATTTAATTTTATTATGAACAAAGGTCTATTTGTTTCTAGTTCTTTTATTTTGTTTTGTTATTTTGTCTTTTATTTGTCCCGCAAATAATTTTATTTTCCCGCAACCCGCACACAATAATATCTTGCCGCCCGCGTCCGCATTCAGCCATCAAATATTGTCCCGCGCCGCACTCGGTGGCGCTGGGTCCCGCGGTATTCCCGCGGAAGTGCAGGTCTCTAGCCGGGAGCAACTATTAGCTGACACACCGTTGTCTATGACTGACCATGTCTGCGATTAAAAAATACGTGTGTGCACATTTATAGCAGAAAATGATTTGTCATTCAGAATATCGCAGCCACTGGTCACCCTGTGTAGAAAACTGGCAGAAGACAAAAAAAGCGTTCACTAGCCTGTTGGTTTCAAATCAACATGCGAGTTACATCCCAGAAAAAAAGTGATAATAGCCTTGATTTCACTTCTAATCTTCAGTTTAGCAGTTCAGTTCTTTAGCACTTTGAGCACTTAATTATTTAAGCACTTTAAGCACTTGTTATTGTTTAGAAGAAAACACTTTATTTGACATAGTACTTTTAAATAAATGGTGCCAAATATAATCATTGAAGAGATTCATGTCTATCTCAGTCTGTTTACCATTTTCTAAGCACTTTAAGCTCTTGTCGTATTTTTCTACTAACATGTTTGACAAAATAACCAAGGCATTTCCATAAAATCTTTATTTAGTGGAAAACACAGTGATTAAAATCAGAGAACAGTAACCACTGAGACAGGAAAGATGATTGTGAGTAATATTTTGGAGGTCGCAGCTGTCAGAAATCAGTAGGAATTGACTTCAGCACATCTCTAGTTTCTCACACTGCGCTGCTGGGATCTTGCTCCGCTCTTCTTCAGGTCTCTTCTAGAGTTCGTGACTGTAGTGGGTTTCTAAGACACAACTTTGTCACCATTGATTTTCCAGAGATTTTCAGTCGGGTTTAGAGCAGGACTTTTCATTATTTCAGTGTTTTCAGCTTCAAGAACTGCTTTCCCCGTTTTACAGTGTGACAGGAACATTGTGTTTGGCTGATTGGGAGATGTTTGCAGGGAAGGAACCGTATGTTGCTGAAGGAGGTTCTGATGAATATTTACATGCACCTGCCATGTGTCTGTATAAGAGACCAAACTCCTGATACAGAGAACATCCCTCAAACCATCACAGCTCCTCCTCCAGCTTTCTCTGACTTCTTCACACACTCAGCTTCAGTGTAATGCTGATCATAATGTTTCCCAAATAAACGAAACGTACTCTCGTCACTAAAGTGAACTTTAGAGCAGTTCTCCTCTCTCCACACAACAGTCTTCAGTGTCACATGATCTTCAGAAATCATGAAAATATGATGATTTATTGCTCAAGAAACATTTCTGATTGTTATCAATGTTGAAAACAGATGTGCTGCTTTTTGTGGAAACTGTGATTCAGGAATCTTTAATGAGCAGAATGTTCTAAAGAACAGCAGAGTTTATTTGAAATAGAAATCTTTTGTAACATTATTAATATCTTTACTGGCACTTTTGATCAATTTAATGTGCAGACATGGTTTTGATGGATTTACTGAGATTGACCCATGGTTTCCTGCTATCCTCTCTATAACCTCTGCTCTCTCCTCAGGTGAGTAGCTGTGCATGGGTGCCGGACAGTTGTCAGCTGTTTACAGGCAGTAAGTGTGGAGTCATTACCGCCTACAGCAACCGCTTCACCACCACGATGGTATGTCACCATGGCAACACCACCCCCCCTTTCCCCACCCACGCAGCCGCCCACGTCCATTATCAGTAGAGCACCTACACACACACACACACACACACACAAACACAGTGTTTGTAGTGGCCTTGTTAGTCATCTCCCGGTTGCCCTAGAAACACATTTCCTGCGGCCCACAGGTGGGCTGAAGTCTGGGCGTCAGACGGCTCTCTCTCATTGATAACGCATGAGCCATTCTGCTTCTCACGTTTGTTTAAATGAATCTTTCTGATATTAGAAGTATTTCAGTTCTGTCATCATTCATGTGTGTTGTTCCAAACCCAAATGACTTTGTCGTCCGAGGAGTGCAAAAGAAGATATTCTGAAGAACGTTCACACTGCTCTTTTTCAAGACCACAGGCTGTCAAAATCACCATAAAAATGATGAAAATTTTTCAGTGATTTAACTCTTACATACACTCTACATAGAGCATACCTAAAGGGATGTAGATGCAGAACAGCCATTAGAGTTCACTTAAATTAGGCAAGAACTTTTTACCTAAAATCAAAAGTAAGAAATTAGATTTTGCCAAAAGAAAATGAAGGCTATTTTAGGAGCATTATGAGCATTATTCTTTATTACTGTAATGCACATAATTATATATATATATATATATATATATATATATATATATATATATATATATATATATATATATAAGAATGAAATATTTTAGTATTTTATAAATAGTTTAATTTACAGTACAATCAAATAGTATTACAATTAGTATCAAGATTTATGTTTATTTAATTTATATATTGAGTTTTATTAATACTTTGAATTAGTTTTATATTCTTGGTTTTAATTTATTATTATTATTATTATGTCTATTTTTAATTTTAATTTGAGTTTTAGTGTTTTTAGTACATGAATAAAAATGAAAATTGCTGCCTTGGCAACTATCTGAAATAAAATAATGTATTCGGAGGAATATTCAATACTATATATATATATATATATATATATATATATATATATATATATATATATGAAGTATATATGGACAAAGCGACTCGTTATATAAATTAATTTCAGTAAATAACAGTCAAACAAGTTGCTGGATTCAGCCTCATACTCCACGAACTGCTCAAATGAAATCCAAAATTAAAGCTCAATACATGCAGCTGTGTTGCGGCATCAGGATGAGTTAAAGTGGACATAAGGCCATGATATTATAAGTACACTAGATCCTTTGACTTGGCAAATGCACACAGTATTGCACCATTAGGCCATTTCAAGGCCCGACTGTCTCAGGAGGCTTTAAAGCAGACATAAGGCTGTGATATAAGTAGAAAAGACACATTTTGAGTCCAATCTGCATCAAGCTCTTCATAGTAAAAATAGCATGGACAAAGGAAATATTTTATAGTTCACATAAATCAGACATTGTAACGTGTGCACATGTGAAAAGGTTTTTTTCCCTTTTATGTCCCTTTAAAAGTGATGAATATTGATTGAACTGTTAGCTACATGCAGTCATGTGCTGGTTTGTTTACACTAGCTCATAAAAGCCGATCAGAATCATCTGTTAAAGGGCTCTTCCAGCTCACTTCTGCTTATTGAGGCCATTATCCCTTCTCTAATGAGGCCATTACCCTCTAGATCTGCGTGTGATTACAGTTGTTCTCCATTGAGACGTGTGATGGTAAAGTCTGTTCTTCCTCAGCCGACAGAGATGGAGGTGGAGACGCAGGTTCACCTGTACGGTCACACGGCGGAGGTCACAGGCCTGTTCGTCTGTAAACCCTACAGCATCCTCATCAGTGTCAGTCGAGATGGGACCTGCATCCTGTGGGACCTCAACAGGTCTGAGCATCTGACATCACATTCATGCATTTACCAGACCGGCTTTCTGAGTGAAAGTTGTTTCGATGTAAATCCTACACCAGTTTAATTGTGTGTATTAAAAGTACTTTTACATCAAAGTAGCAATAAATTACTTTAATATGGTATTTTCTTCATTGTGTGCTAGTAATGATAAAATAAAGAAGGTTTCTTTTGTGTTAGGTTGTGTTACGTTCAGAGTCTCACAGGTCACAAGAGCCCGGTGAACGCTGTGTCCGCCAGTGAGACCACAGGAGATATCGCCACAGTGTGTGACTCAGGTGTGCTGCTTTTAATAAATCCTTGTTTAAGTTCTCAAATACAGTGTAAACCGGCTGCTGAAGTTGCTAAAAAAATCTTTGCAAATATTAATTTGTATAGAATTGTAATCATGTTCTCTTCATATGTGTGTGCAGTGGGAGGAGGAAGTGATCTGAGGCTGTGGACGATCAACGGAGATCTGATTGGTCATGTTCACTGTCGAGAGATCATCTGTTCGCTGGCGTTCTCCAATCAGCCGGAGGGAGTGTCGGTAAACGTGATCGCTGGAGGACTGGAGAACGGTGTGGTCAGGTAAAACACACACCTACATGAAAGCACAAACTCTACACAGTTTGAGACCAAAGACTGATTCACTGATGAAACTGTGTTTGTTTAATTCTTTTTCTTACAGTTACATATATATTAAAAAAGACTCTCATCAGTCTTCTCTGTCATCATATTTCAGGTTGTGGAGCACATGGGACCTGAAGCCAGTCAGAGAGATCACCTTTCCAAAATCCAACAGGCCTATCAGAAGGTACACACTTTTACATCATATGACACGTGGATTTATTCCAATATCTTTATTAGAAAAGTTACATATACACTACTGGTCACTAAGCTCACCAGGGCTGCATTTATTCGATGAAAAATACAGTAAAACACTTATATTACTACAATGTGACAACTGTTTTTTTTATGTGAATATATAGAAAAATTTAAATTATTTTTGTGATCAAAGCTGAATTTTCTGCATCAGTGTCATATGATCTTCAGAAATCCTGAATGTTCCTGTAGCTAAATTGGTAGAGCACTGCGTTATCAAGCGCAAGGTTGGGGGTTTGATTCCCCGGGAACACATGATAGGTAAAATTTGATAGCCTGAATGCACTGTAAGTCGCTTTGGATAAAAGCGTCTGCTAAATGCATTAATTTAATTTAATTTAATTTAATTTAATTTAATTTAATTTAATTTAATTTAATTTAATTTAATTTAATTTAATTTAATTTAATTTAATTTAATTTAATTTTAGAAATCAGGATATTTTTGGAAAATTAAGAATCAAATATTTTTGTTAAAACCATGAAACATACAGTTTGGTTTAAAATTATTAAAAAAATTATACTTTTATTCAGAAAGGATGCATTGAATTGAACAAAAGTGACAGTAAAGACATTTGTAATGTCACAAAAGATTCTATTTCAAACAAATGCTGTTCTTTTGAACTTTCTATTCATCTGTGTATCTTGAAAAATAAAAAGAATCACGGTTTCCACAAAAGATATTAGTCAGTTCAACATTGATAATAATCAGAAATGTTTCTTGAGCAGTAACTTATCATATTAGAATGATTTCTGAAGACTGGAGGAATGATGCTGAAAATACTGCTGCACATCACAGAAATAAATTACAGTTTACTATATATTCACATAAAAAACAGCCATTTTAAATTATAATAATATAAAAAAAAAATTACTGTATTTTGATCAAATAAATGCAGCTTTGGTGAGCAGAAGACACTTAAATATTAATAACTGGTAGTGTAAGTGTCATGTGGTTATAACGTTTCCTTCTGGATTCTCTCTCAGTCTCACGTTCTCATGTGATGGTCATCACCTCTACACGACGAACAGCGAGGGCACGGTGATCGCATGGTGCCGTCGAGACCAGCAGCGCATGAAGCTGCCCATGTTTTACTCGTTCCTCAGCAGCTACGCTGCAGGCTGATCCTGCGTCACGCCGCCCGTTACCCACACAGACACTGAGAGCAACCCCGCTGACCCAGGAAGAGGAGGAGCCAGCATGCACAAAGCCCCGCCCACAATCATCACAGATCCATCGGAAAAGACGGCACTTGAAGCTACCGCACCATAAAGAGCAGGAGGTCGTGAGGCAGAGCGAGAGCAGGCCTTTCCCACATCATTTCTCCTCGTCTCTTTTGACTGATGATTCATGTAGTATTGGTTCATGAGTTTGTGATTTTGAAAGCTGCTACAATCTGGAACGTTTGAAGGCCTTTCCTTCTTTTTGTCCCTCATCTCGCCATCCTGAGAATAGAAATCCTGCTTTCAAAGCTAAACCAGACTGAAATCATCTGAACACTACGTTTGTCTGCATCTGTCTGCGTTCCTGCTGAAGATGAATCTGTGATCTACGCGGCAAGCTTTAAATGGGACATTTTCAGCATGTGAAACTCATGCATGAGTGACATGCATCGGCGTAATGAATGTGTGCACGCAATCCCTCTTTGAACTTCATCCCTCATTGACAAACCCTGTTCTTCATTATAAAATGCACTTGGGACGATCTTATGAATGTCAAAGGTGGTCGTGTGTCACTCATGAATCATTGACTCTGCTTACTGTATATCTATCCTGTGTTTTTCTGCCATGTATTTGTTTAACAGACACAAACGTCCCAGTTACCACATCAAATTCATAATAGTTCATTAAAAATGTGCTACTTTCTTCTTTTCTGTTTTGGTTTGTGTGTTGCATGTTATGGTCACTTAAGTGGTATCTAACATTGGCGATACAATATAAAGTTTAGTCAGATCCTCTGACAAATAAAATTAGAAAAACTTTTGGTTACAATAATAAAAAAATAACCTGTTTATTGTACAAAAACAACAGTATATCCCTAAAAAAAAAAATTAACATTTTCTGTCAGTAAATTCAGATGCTCTTGAAGTCTTAAGTGTCGACAGCCTTAACTGTGGAGGAGAATATTTGAAGTCCACCATCTAAACATGATCCTTGTGTTTGTTTGTTTTCTGATCTGTATTTGCTGTTAGTTTGAGTCTTCCATTACATCTAACTGAATTATCTTGTCTTACATTTTAGTGTTCACCAGAAAGGGAATGCTTTCACCTCTTCCCCCACTACTACCACTGTTTCCAGAAATATCTACCATATGTATCACCTCGGCCCTCAAATTCTGAAATTATTCAGTCAATGCAAATCCAAAAGAGAGCCCTGGTTATGCGTTGGTTTCATTTTGAATCTATTTTCCATGTTTGCATCACATTTATCTCTTAATTATCGTGCACAGTATTGTCATGTTTGCATTTTCTCAGAAAGAGATTGATGTTAGTGTTATTGTGTGAATTTGTTTGACAGAACTATCACGAAAGGCATATTGTTATTGTTCTGTTGAATAAGCAATGGTTTATGTAATTTAAGAATATGTTCACCAAGGCCTGGCTGGGACATTTATTCCTTTTTTTTTTTTTTTTTGTATTTATGTGATATATAATATGTAATAAAATATGTTAATATGTAATAAAATGTTACCTATATATATATATAATATAAATATAAATATTCAAGAAATTTTGATTCAGTTTGTTGGACTTGTTCCTTCTATATAATATTATATAAGAGATATTCTATAGAAGAACCATCCAGTGATGATCAGTTCTTAAAAGAATCTTTTTCTTAGTGTGAAGAACTTTTGAATATTTCTAAAGAAACTTTTTCCACTATGAAGCACCTTTGGATGGATGTTAAAGGTTCTTCATCGCTTTCCTGCAGATCTTAAAAAGTCTTAATTTGACCTTTCACCCATTAAGGCATTAAATCACAGCAGAAACTCATGGCATTAAATTTTGCATGCACTGCAATAAAATATCTAAACACACTTAAATCGCGATACATTTATTTGATTTGGAAATTGAACACGTGAACTCTTGTTTTGCATTTAGAGAACATGACTGGGTTCCCTTCATTTTATACCTTCAATTTTCTTAACTAAATCTTAAAAAAAAAAAAAAAATTACATTACCTTCATAAAATCTGCAGTAACCCTGATTCATGGAACCAAACACTAATAAAGAACCTTTATATTGTTCAGTCACTCTTGGATCCGAAAGAGGAATTTCATAGCCATACCACTTTTGGTTCCCAAAGAATCTTTCAGTACTTTAAAGAACCATTTTTTTTTAAATTCTATTCACCAAGTTCCCAACTGCATTTGTGTCTTTGTTTAATTCGTGACTCTCACAGTGTTACGTCACGGCGCGAGGTGGTTACGTCATCTCGGTGACCGGGAGACCCGGTGATGTCACATTAAGCAGGAAAACTTCACGTGGCTCTGGTGGTCCCCGCAAAAACGAGCCCTAACGGTCCTCCGCTGGACACCGAGCGTCTTCTGATACTAACGCGCGCGTTCTGGCCGCGGCGCGTCCGTCGGGCTTCTTAAATGCGCAGCGACAACTGCGTCCTCCTCGCGTCACACCGAGGTTCCCCTCACATCCCGTGAACCGACGCCGACGCGAGCGCCAGAGCAGATAGCAGGGAAACACTCGACGTTTAACGGCGTGCGGCGAACGGACGGACGGTGACGGTGTTCGAGGTGTTGCGGGTTTATCCTCGTCGCGTTCGGGTGGAGTCGAGCCACACACACTGAAGTCTGAGCTGTGACACACTTCAGGTGGGTGTTGACTTCTGCAGCAGGTATTTCTGTTAATTACCTTCCATCGCGTGCTCTTTCTATTGCAGTAGAACGTGTTTGCAACATTGTTACAAATTCCAGCGTTCCGGAAGCGAACGCGGCTTCACGGGGGGCGGATGCGCTGGTTGTGTTACAGTCGAATTTAAACGCACTCGTGCTGTAGATCCAGTCCGGAGGGACGCGGGATGATGGATGGCTCCCGCAGGATTTTTGGGGGAATGATGCTGGAAGCTTGGGCGTTTGATTCCATCCGCTGGAACTGCGCGTTTACATCGAAACGCTCGGCTCTGAGGATCGCGAAGATCCAGATCAGCTTCAGCAGCTCTGTGATCATTCTCGAAATGGCCTTGAATGAACGGATGGAGGAATCATAATCACGACCCTCGTGTTTTTTCTTATGATTCTAGATTATGAGCAAATGTCGCCTACAAATAATGAGCATTAAATCTGAAAGCCAGAACGGTTTCGGGTAAATGTTTGTTTATTTCGGTGATGCTGAATTCTGAAGCATGTTATTCACCTGAGTGGCCTTTCTTCAGCACTGGTGTGGCGCTGCATGCACATGAGCTTCTTAAACGCCTTTTTAACCCTTATGTTCTGCTGAGACTCACTTTTTAATGCTGTGAAGTAGATTAATGTGTGAAACTGATTCAGAATAAAGTTTTAGCTGCTCTTTGACGGGTGTTATTGGCACTGTTATATCACAGCATTGGCATAGACTTGAGAAATTGTGCAAAACACACTGTGCAAGGTTTATAGTTCTGGAAAATGCACAGAAATTAATAAAATCATAACAAGGCATAGACATTTCTATAGTGAATATATACACATCCATAGACTGGCATCAGTGAGAATGTGTAATGTTTTCGAAAGTCTCTTGTGCTCACCAAGGCTGCATTTATTTTTGATCAAAAATACTGTAAAAATGCAAAATATTTTTACTATTTGATATAATAGACTTTTAATGTAATGTACTGTAAAATATAATTTATTTCTGTGATGTGCAGCTGTATTTTCTGCATCATTCCACCAGTCTTCAGTGTCACATGATCTTTAGAAATCAGAATAATATGATAATTTACTGCTCAAGAAAAAAGTTTTACTACATCTACGGCTCTCAAAATTACTCAAACCCTCAGAGACTGCAGTACTTTACAAAACCAAGCTTTTCTGAAGATCCAGGATATAATGAAAATTGCATCTATAACGGTTCACTGGCATATTAAAAGTGATATTGTCAATATATAATGTAATATTTTTGAGTTATAAGATTTTTAATAATACTGCTATGTCATAATTATTCAACCCCTATTCAACATTGCTGTTTTTAAATCACTTATTTGCATGGCGGGGAATAAAACCGTCTCAAAACACAATTAAGCCTTTAGAAACTCTGACAAAAAATGTCAACAGAGATCTCACAAAAGCTAAAGAGAATAAATAGTGTATTAATTTAGAAAGACTAAGTAGTTCAAAGATTTTCATATTGTCTTCTTAATGATTAATATTAGATAGTTTTCTTCTAGAAAGACAAAACCGTTCAGGTGGAGAAAAAAAAAAAACGTTTTTTCTTTACCTTGACATGTTTCGACTGCAACCTGCAGTCTTCCTCAGAAGCGTCATCTGACAGCTGTGACGTGTCGTTTATCAGCTGTTATTTTCTGGGTGTGGCCAACCCGGTGGACCTGACAATTCCGCCGGGCTGGCCACGCCCTGCCCCCCTGTCGCTCGATGGTCTCTGGAGGATGGTGTTCCATGTGTGTGAGAGCATGTAGGCTCCCTCATCCCGGTTGATGGTATCCTTGGCCCGCTTCCTGATTTCAATTGCCTCCTTTATCCATCTTTAAAAAATGTAATGTCATATACGAGATACCATGCAAATCATGCAATAAAACATACGTAGGAGAAACAGGCAGGTCATTCAACACAAGAAAGAAAGAACATCAGAAAGAATGTGAAAAAGAAACAACAGGACGACTCACTAGAACTCAAAAGGAAAAAGCGCAACAGGAACAACTAAAATCAGCTATATCAGATCATTGCAAACGAAATAACCACATTATGGACTGGGACAACGGACACATCATCAGATCAGAACCAAACCGATACAAAAGATGGATAAAGGAGGCAATTGAAATCAGGAAGCGGGCCAAGGATACCATCAACCGGGATGAGGGAGCCTACATGCTCTCACACACATGGAACACCATCCTCCAGAGACCATCGAGCGACAGGGGGGCAGGGCGTGGCCAGCCCGGCGGAATTGTCAGGTCCACCGGGTTGGCCACACCCAGAAAATAACAGCTGATAAACGACACGTCACAGCTGTCAGATGACGCTTCTGAGGAAGACTGCAGGTTGCAGTCGAAACATGTCAAGGTAAAGAAAAAACGTTTTTTTTCTCCACCTGAACGGTTTTGTCTTTCTAGAAGAAAACTATCTAATATTAGAAAGACTAAGGCTATATGGAGATTTCCAAGACATTGAAAGTTCCTAGAGACACAGCTCTCAGCCTTATTCCTTAGCTTAAAGTGTGTTTTACCAGAAAACCTTTGAGGGTGTTGAAGAAAAACCACAGTAGTATCATAAAATGTTTAATCAGAGCAACTGAGAAAAACCTTCAATGTAAAGCCAAAGTCTTGCTAGATGACCCGATGAAAGCAGGAAAACTATTTCAATTCAGTGTGTAAGAAGAACACTAGACAAGTATGGCCTTCATGTTGAGACATCTTGATGAATACCACTCTTGATCAAAAAGAACAAAAGGCCGACTTGAACTTGCTAAAATTCATTTGTGTAGACCTGTGGAGCTCTGGAGGAATGTTTTATGGAGTGATGTGACCAAACTGGAACTTTTTGGACCCATGGATCAGCGGTATGTCTGCTGCAAAAAAGGCAAAGCTCATAAGCAGAAGAACACCATCTCCATCCTCAAACTTGGAGGTGGATCAGTCCTGTTATGGGGTTTCTTTACTGTAGAAGGAAGTGGAAATCATGACTGTATGAAGGACATCATGGATTCTTTGAAGTATCAGGCCATTTTGACAAGAATTGTGATGCCTTTGGTGCAAAGACTGAAGCTGATGATCAATGGACTTTCCTGCAGGCCAGTCATACCAAAGTACACATCCAAATCTACTACTGCTTGGTTCAGGGATCAGTCATAGAATGTACTTGAGTGACCTGTTCAGTCTCCAGGCTTAATTCTCATTTCAAATATCTGGTTGAATTTCAATAAAGCAGTGGCAATGTGAAAACCAAAGATTATCAGTGATCTGAAAGCTTTTTCAGGCGAGGAATGGGCCAAGACTGTAGTAGAGAGGTGACAGAAGCTTCTAAACACTTACAGACAAGAGTTTATTGGTGATTTTAAAGAATAAAAGACAATAATTTTGAACATAAATGTTTAGAGCCAGTTTGAATTTCATCATGATTCATCAGTGTTCCATTCTCAGAATCTCTCAAAAGTGTATTAACAAACTTTCTCTTATACTCTACTGATGCCTTTGTTAAATTGTTTTCATAAAATGTTGTTCGCCGCAGCAAAATGCCTTGCAGGTCAAAGGGGTTGAATAATTTTGATTGCAACTGTAATTGAAATATAATCTTTTGTAACATTATTAATGTATTTACTGTCAATTTTGATCAAGTTAATGCATCTGGCTGAATAAACATATTCAATTCTTGCATAAAAAATTTTTTACTGACCACAACATTTTTAATAGTGTGTGTGTGTGTGTGTGTGTGTGTGTACATATCAGTCATGATTTCATGTCTTTACATAAATACTGTCACATGGAGACTTAGTTACAGTAAAGTACTGTAGTAGTACCATGGTAAAATGTTACATTAGTATCTTTTAATCTCCTCGTCCTCTATGAAATGATACTATGTAACTTCTGTGTTAAATCTTATGTTCAGAATTATCCTACCTTCAGAATTACTTTTGTATTTATTTACTGTATTTGACTTTTAGTTCTTTGATATATGCATACCATAGTACTGAACGATCACAGTCTTCATATACAGTGTGGTATTTACTTGATACACCAAGGTATTTCTTCGAGTACACTGGGAGTATTCTGTGTTGGTGTCAGGTCTGATCATCTGAAGATCACCTGCCCGAGTCAGATGTGCTGTAATAACACAGAAGCAGGTGCATGCTGGTTTCCTGAGCTCTCAGACTCTCAGTAGCTCTTCTGGTGTGTGTTTTGTGTGCAGGACTCAATCATGAAGGACGGAATGGCTAATAACAGCACGGCCAGCATCTCTCAGGCCCGGAAAGCTGTGGAGCAGCTGAAGATGGAGGCCTGCATGGACAGGATAAAGGTCTTTTTAACTTCTCAAACTCGTGAAAAATTTCAAAATCAGCCATTGATTTTTATCACAAGTTATAGTTTCCTTTTGTATGGAACAGTTTACTCTTCAGTTTGCCATGAATATAGCCTTTGATGCTGATCTAGCATTAAAGAATTAATTAATAAATTAATCAGTGCATGTTATTCAAAGAAAAAATGCATACAGACATTTATCTTTCTGAATATCCTGGTTCACTTAAGAGTACCTCTGACTAGGGAAGTAAAAAAACGCTTCATGTTTCATGTTTTTTTTGACTGTCATGTGTCCACTTAGTCCCACCCCCAAACTCACGTGATTGGTTGATTCAGAGGTTGAAAAGTCAAGCAAACAGATCAACTATTTTAACCCATCTAGTGTCTCTTTATTAACCTTCTAAAACAATTATATTTACGGTGGAGATTTGTATTAAATCAATGGCCTGTTTACTGTAAATCATACTTCATATGCCATCATGTATGACGTGTGATGACCGCAACATTAGGAGAATTTGGTCCATTATCTGCTCTAATGTTTCCAGAAGACTAAGTGAGTGTTTGAAGGAAGAGTAATGTGCTGTTAACTGTAGTTGTGCGGTCTGGCTGTAAACCCCAGGGACGAGAGACGAAGGAGCACGGGCTCAGCTGTGCCCTCGGATGGATTTGGACTATTCTGCAGAGGTTTCTCGTCTGTCTGCTTCAGCGTCCTCCTGCAGATGGCAGATATTTTCTGACTGACATCAGATATGACCTCTGCTTTTAACACCTGGGAAATATTTTGGGAAGCAATCCATAGGAAGACTGATTCTTTATTGACACATTATATATACACACACACGCAGATAAACACACACACGCACGCACACACAAACATGCACGCACAAAAAAAAAAAAAAAAATATATATATATATATATATATATATATATAAAATTATAATGAAAAAAAAAAAAATTATATATATATATATTTATATATAATTAAAATGAAACCAAAAAATTAAAATCAAAAGAATACTGATACACACACATTTAATAAATAATTGCATAGTCTTTCATACATGCAAGTGTATATATGTATGTTTGTGCATATAGTGAACATGCATATAACATTTCTAAATAATTGATTATATCTAAAATACATTAAATTTGTTTTGTTAGTTAACTTTTAAGTTTAAGGGTTAGTTCACCCAAAAATGAAAGTTATGTCATTAATAAATCACCCTCATGTCGTTCACGCTCACAACAGACACGGAAGAGAAGACAATGCTGAATAAAGTCGTCGTTTTTGCTATTTTTGGACCAAAATGTATTTTCGATGATTCAAAAAATTCTAACTGACCCTCTGATGTCACATGGACTACTTTGATGATGTTTTTCTTACCTTTCTGGACATGGACAGTATACTGTACACACAGCTTCAATGGAGGGACTGAGAGCTCTCGGACTAAATCTAAAATATCTTAAACTATGTTCTGAAGATAAACGGAGGTCTTACTGGTTTGACACGACATGAGGGTGAGTTATTAATGACATAATTTTAAGATTTGGCTGGACTAACCCTTTAACTTGCTTTGATGAATCATTCACAATAAGATCAGAGGGATGTATTAAGAATGTAAATGGAGTTAATTTTGATTCTTGTGATTGTAAGTTGTAAATAAGTGTCAGGATTGTGTGAATGGTCTTTATTCTTTCTGGTGTGGTCAGTTAACACACAGATTCTCACAGTAATCCGTAGAAACGTTCTGATCATCTGACTGCTGTGAGACGTCTCATGTGCTCCTGAAGCTCCCTTATGTCTCACTCAGCCACACAAAGGTTGTTTTATCACAGAGCAGAAAGTGCAGGATTAAAAAGGATTGTGGGAATGTGACGCCAGACTCCCAAACCGCAGCAGTGAAAGACGAAGAAAGAAAGTTCAAGAGAAAGATGTGTTCTCTAAATCAAATGAAGATGTTTCTGTGTGGACGAGCTCATCAGAAGGGCGAGAGCGAGTGCTTGGTTTGATTTGAGGTTCGTCGCGTTCATTAATTTCTCAATCACAGTGGAATGTGATCTGTGCTAATTAGTGAGGCTCGTTCATCAGCGGCGTGTGCTGTAATTACAGACTCACAGCGGCCCGAGCGCAGCTCATGTGAATACTGGAATAGTCCATTAGGGCTCGACGTGACACATTTAGCATGAAACATACAGGAACAAATGAAAGGTCTCTTCTGCTCAGCAAGGCTGCATTTATTTGATTAAAAAGACAGTAAAAACTTTTTTTTTAAATATTAGTACAATCTAAAATAACAGTTTTCTATGTGAATATGCTGTAAAATGTAATTTATTCCTGTGAATTTTCCGCATCATTCCTCCAGTCTTCAGTGTCACATGATCTTCAGAAATCATTCTAATATGCAGATTTACTGCTCAACAAACATTTCTGATTATTATCAATGTTGAAAACAGTTGTGCTGCACAATACTTCAGTAGAAACTGTGATACACTACCATAAAAAAATTTAAGTAAAAAATACTAGTTAGGGCTGCACGATGTGATTCGCAGATTAATTGCACAGTTTAACCATCATAGAGTGAAAGTTTATCATTTGCATGTGTTTTTAAGTCCTGTCAGTTTAACAGGGCAGAGTTAAACTTAATGCACTGTGAAGTAACATTACCAAACATGAACCAAACAGCTGTGTTTTTATAAACTAAGATAAACAAAGATTAATAAACAGTAACAAAAGTAAGATCATGTTTTATATATTTTAAAATATATTCAAATAGAAAACTTATTTTAAATTGTGATCTATCTATCTATCTATCTATCTATCTATCTATCTATTTATTCTGTCTATCTGGTACTCCAGTGTATTTGGAGGAATTATCATGGTGCATATAAAAAAACATAGTAATACCGTGGTATATTAAGGTTCTTTGATGTAAGTGTGTGAGAAGATGGGAAATGTAGTGTGTTTGTTGAGCGTGATGTTTGTATGTTTGTGACTTTTGTACCATCTGGCTGTGAGCATCACACACACCGCTGAAGCTCATGATTCCCATCCGACGGCTGCGTCTCTCTCTCTCTCTCTCTCTTTCTGTCTCTGTGCGTCTCTCTCTCTCTCTCTCTCTCTGTCTCTCTCTCTCATCATCAGCTCTCAGACTCTTTACTGGACCACATGCACTCCTGCTCCTCTAACAAACAACACAATATGAGCTATTCATAAAAGATACGCCACTGACTGCATCATTTGTTGACCAAGTTATAGGTTCCCATCAGTTCAAAGAGCCAGAAGAACCATAAAACAGTGTTATCGTTAGTGGCGTCACTAGACTTACTTGTACTGAAAATATTATTTTAAGTAATATCAAATATGACTTGTATTGCTCACATTATTCTTGTATTACTGATAAATGATCTTATACTGACCTAATAATTTTTTCTATCAGCTGTTTATAATCAGAACTACTGATTCAAGATTCACTCTTTTGAATCGATTCCTTGTGTCAGTCAAACAGGTCTGAACTGGTTTGCGATTCAGTTTGATTCATTCGGACAATTCACTTCATTTCTAAATGAGTCCATTTTCATTTGAACGAATCGATTGAATGAATGATTCAGTGACGAAGACAGTGATTTGCTGCCACCTACTGGTGGTTTCAATTATTTTTTTAACGTATAGCCTAAATTGAGTTATTTAAATCCTTTAATATTTCTATATTCAAAACTTTATATTTCAAACATTCATCTCATAACATTGTTGTTATGATTTTAAATACATTCATGTCTGAGTCTCGTTACACAGTCTGTAAATATTCCTTAATTTGTGTTCTTCTGTGCACAAAAGATAAATTGTTGATGTTGATTTCATTGGACTGGTAACCCTGATTGTATCTTATTATTTTTATTGTAATTTATATATATATATAAGTTTATAAATAAAAAAAGTTTTGACCCAAAAGATGACATACATTTAATAAAGTTGAAAAAAAAGCATTACAAAGTTCAATTTTGCACCTTAAAGAGTTAAATATAGACTCATACTGGGAAGGGTAATTTTTAAGTAGAAGCACAAGAGCTCCTGATTAAGAAATGTAAGCATTAAGTCCTGAAGAATGTAATGATAGCTTTTAAAAACTAATTGCAAATGTTTATTCAAAGTGTAAACTATTAAACATAATCTACAAATCATGCAATACTGTACCTCTAATAAATAAGAAGAATTTTGTAGGCTTAGCTAATCAGGCCAATTAGAGACCATTACTAATCATTCCATTTCACTAATCAAATTTTTTTTTATTAAACACAGGGGGTCATTAATGATGCTTACATTGAAACTTGTGGAAATTCACACACAGAGTGGACCACAAAACCAATCTCCAGACATCGGGATGTATGCATCATCTGAAAGCTAAATAAATAATATCTCCTTTGGTGTCTGGTTTGTTAGGAGGACAATATTTGTCTGAGATACAACTATTCAAAAATCTGGAATCTGAGGGAGCAAAAAAATCGAAATATTGAGAAAATCATCTTTAAAGTTGTTCAGATGAAGTTCTCAGCAATGCATATTACTAATCAAAAATAAAGTTTTGATATATTTAAGGTAGGAAATTTACAAAATATCTTCATGGAACATGATCTTAATATCTTAATGATTTTTGGCATTCAAGAAAAAACTATAATTTTGACTCACACAATCACACAAACACACACACACACACACACACACACACACACATATATTAGGCAGAACAGTATTGAATAATGAACAAATGAATAAGAAATGAATAGTTTATATTTTTATCTTGTGTGCTTCGCTCTGACTGATTTAGGCCAGAACTGTACAAAGGCCTAGACATAGCAGTGAACATAATGGACTGTGATAAATGTCATGTTTTTGTGTGTTTATTCAGCGGGACATTTGCCGACTAAAATCCTCCTCTTTCACTTCATTTTTTGTTTGTTTATGTCTTTGCCTAGACTAGATATTTTTGTACAGCAGTCAGCTAACACTGTAAAACCATGAGCCAGTGTCTGTGGACTCACTGATCTCTGATCAGTTTATTAGAATAGAGATGGTAGAGCTGAGCACAGATTATGTTCACAGCTGTTCGCTCAACTACAGTGTCCTGGATGAGCCAAAGCATTGCAATGGGAAGATATTGTTTTTAAAATAATAATAATTATTGTTGTTGTTTTGTTTTGTTGTTTATCTATGATACTAAAAGTGGAAAACATTAAGATAATAACAAATGTTTTAGAAACCTCTCGCTCTCATTTATTTGATAAAAAATACAGTAAAACAGTGCTATTGTGGAATATTATTACCATTTAAAATAACTGTTTCCTGTTTGAACATAAAATTGTAATTTAATTGTCAGCATCATTACTCCAGTCTTCAGTGTCACATGATCATTCAGAAATAATTCTATTTTTTATGAAAAAAAAAATATATATATATATATATATATAATTTTTTTTTTTTTTTTTTTTTGGAAACCATGACACACTACCATTCAAAAAAAAAAATCAAAAAAAAAAAAATCTTAATTTATTCAGCAAGGACACATTTTATCCAAAGTTAGATGTTACAAAATACTTCTATTTCAAATAAATGCTGTTCATTTGAAACCTTTTATTAATATTTCCACAAAAATATTGTGAAGCACAACTGTGTTCAACACTGATAATAATAATAATAAATGTTTCTTGAGCAGTAAATCATCATATTTTCATGATTTCTGAAGATCATGTGAAACTGAAGACTGGAGGAATGATGCTGAAAATACAGCTGTGCATCACAGAAATAAATTACTTTTGGATGTATATTACAATAGATGTCAGTTATTTTGTAACTGTAAAAATATTTCAGTGTTTTTACTGTATCTTTGATTAATCAAATGCAGCCTTGGTGAGCAGAAGAGACTTGTCTCCAAATCTGTGCCTAGTCTAAACCCTTGACTCTGTCCTCAGGTGTCCAAGGCCGCGGCGGACCTGATGGCGTACTGTGATGCTCATATACGAGAGGACCCGCTCATTGTGCCGGTCCCGGCCTCAGAGAACCCCTTCAGGGAGAAGAAGTTCTTCTGCACCATCCTCTGAGTTTGGGCCGGGCCGCAGCTTCTGTGTCCTCGTCTCTGGCTGCCGCCGTTGAGCGGCTGTTGACGGTCTGATCCCTCCTGGACGCCTCTGGGGGGTCTGGGGTCAATTAACTGGCAACCCAATCAGAGCGTCTCATGTCTCGTTAAATAGGTTTGTTATTGCTTCGTAATTAGAGAACAGCCTTTCTCACTGCTTATGGGATGAGAGTTTTTTGTGTTTTCGTTTGGTTTTGACTCATTTCTCGTGCCACAGAGGATGTGAAACACCGACAGGTGGCTGTTTTGTAACTGTTTTGTATAGACCTGTGCTATATTTGATACGCATCACTGGTCAAATATTTGGACACACTTGAGCGAGGCTTCAAACAAACATGCATTATTAACAGAATTTTAATAAGAATTTTTTTTTTACTTTAAACTAGGGACAAAAACAACAGAAGTCAGTGTGACAGTAGTTACCTATGCATCCATACATCAATTATACTGATGGAAATGTCAAATCATACATTGGTCATGAAGTTTTAATGAATTCATTTTTCTTGCTCTTGCAAATAATTATCCATCTATAATTTTAATAAAAACAGCAATTCTCTTCACGTTTTAAATGAGTTTTGTTGACACATTGTATGAATTTGATTAATCAATAAAAAATTAGAATTTGGTTGTTAATTGTCAAAAGCAAGAGAGAAGCAGCTCAAATATAAGAGATTATTAATTTGTTGCATATTTTGATCTCTAAATCATTCCCAGAATCCCCTTTGTTGTATTTGAATATTAGTCATAATAAAGATTGAGTAGATGCATCCAAACTTTTGACTTTGGTCTGAATTTAGATTAATTAAATTTAATTTCTCATTCAGTGGCTGCTGAAAATTCAGCTTTGCATCACAGGAATAAATTACCTTTTAAAATGTATTCAAATAGAAAACTGGTATTTTAAATTCTAATCATATTTCAGAATATTTTACTGTATTTTTGATCAAATAAATGCAGCCTTGATGAGCAGAAGAAATAAAAGTCAGAATACAGAATGAGCAGATGTGTCTAAGTATTTGACTTGTTGTGTATCTGTAAAGCATTTTTATTTGTATAATTTCCAATCTCTCCCCATTTTCTGGTATGCTATTTGAGATATTTCTAATCCGCTTATATGAAATCAAATCTCAACCAGTTTCCAAATTACATTGTGATAAAATACAACATTTCCTCGCAGAAACAGCTGAAAACAGCTTTCACCCCTTCAGACCGGAGATATTAATGTATGAGGTCTCCACCGTACAGATGTGTTTTCTGCCCCATCTGTGAGGCCACATTATTTTCCTCTTTATCATAAAGTTATTTAGATATTTCACAATAATCGAAGCTGAAGTGTGTCATTTGTTTCACAATTCAAATAGGTTTCCCGAACGGGAAAGACACAGTGTTAGACTTTTCACTGAAATCAACCTACAAACAGCTCACTTATACGTGAGAAACAGTTCATATGTATCCCTGTAATTTACTCACAGATGTAGAAGAGTTTGTTTCTTCAGCAGATTTGGAGAAATGTTGCTCTGCATCACTTGCTCTGCAGTGAATGGGTGCCGTCAGAATAAGAGTCTCACATGTAATCCATAGCACTCCAGTCCATCAGTGAACATCTGGAGAAGACAAAAGATGAAACACATCCAGCATTAAGATGCTTTTAAAGTCTATAATCCATAATAACACTTCCTCCAGTGAAAAAGTGTTCTGGTCTGAATCAGGAGAGAAATCTGCACAGATCAAGTATGTGAGAGACGACAGGAGATGCACTTTTTCACTGGAGGAAGTGTTATTATGAATTATAGACTCTATGTGTTTGAGTTAAAATCATCTTAATGCTGGATTTGTTTCAGCATTTGTCTTGTCCAGATGTTCACTGATGGACTGGAGTGCTGTGGATTATTGTGATGTTTTTATCTGCTCTCATTCTGACGGCACCCATTCACTGCAGAGCAAGTGATGCAATGCTACATTTCTCCAAATCAGATGAAGACACAAACTCATCCTGATCTCAGATGATCTGAGGGTGACTAAATCAGTTAATATAAAATAAATGACACACAGCACCATTGAATTGGGTCTGAGTTCGATTAAAATAGATTTTTTTATTCAGTGTAAACCTCTTCCCACATGCAAACAGGCAGATTGGTTCCTAAACTCACATCCCGCTAATGATGAGGATTTCTTCACACTTTCTGAACGGCCTTACTAACACTGACTCGCTCCACAATCGTTTCTGAGCTGTTCTGTTCTGGTCCTGATTTAAACAGCAAGGCCTTTGACTGAAGAGCCAGACGGAGAGCCTGCGTGTGTATGTGTGTGTGTGTGTGTGTGTACAGAGGTGGTTTCTGAGTGCCAAGTACTGTGACTATGGCGTGTCCTCTAAACTGTTATTTCACAGGCTCTTTCCTATTCAAAACTTAAAAACAACAACAAAAAAAGCACAATGTCAAATGTTTTTCTTTATATCGCTGTCATTTTAGTCTAGCCTTTGCTAATTTATATGAAACCAAGTGTTATTATATATATTGCGCAGCTCCTGATTGAGCTGTAGCTTGTGTGGTCTGTATTAAAGCCCCTTTAAAGTGTGCCACGGTGGACTGGGGGTCTTTCTGATTTTATATCTGGAGATCCACCTCAAAAAGTGCACAGAGGTATATTTAAAAATGCTAATGTTGCACGAGATCGCCTTTAAATTCAGAGCAAGCGAAGAGTGTGTATGCAGGTGGGTGTTCAGAATGATATTGTGTTCTAAACGCTTGATATTCACTTTTATAATAGCGCTGATGCTCCATGTGTTCAAAGAGAATGAGGGTCTGTTGGTTTCACAGGGGAATGGAGTCCAGCTGATTTCTACAGAATTACGGTACAAATTAACCCCAAAATGTAAATGATCTTTTACATGATATTATGATTATTATTATTAATAATATATGATTATAAAAACATAACTTGCATGGACTGATTACCCTATTTAAATATTAGAACTTTGAGATACCTTGTAATGGAATCGATGCCTAAATGTATGGATTTGTTGGTGCTTTTCTGCACTTTTCTCTTTTAGAAGTCTGAATGTGTAGATCTGTGCAGTTGTACAAATTAATAAACATTTTAAAACGGCCTGCATTAGATATCTAGTGTGCTTGCATTGTAAGAATGATGTGCTTGATTTTATTGTGTGCTCTGACAATAACAAACTTTTGAAAAAGTTTCAAATAGAATTACGAAGTGAAATTGTGTGGTGACGGGAGACACCTAGTGGTACAACAGAGTATTGCACATTCTATTTTTGTGATTTTAAAATGATGATACATTATGCACATGATATATTTCTGACCGTGTAAATCTTTTTTTTTTGACACAGAGTAAAAAAGTAAGTTAAAGTAAAAGTGGTTTACGATAGATTAAAAAATTCGTTTAGAATTTTTTTTTGTACATTAATCATACCATTAAAAATAAAACAAGAACATCAGTCTTCCGATAACATTGTTATTTACGAAAAAAAAAAAAATCTCAGCGAACACTAGTAAGTGACTTTGAGAAAAAAATTATTTTAAATATAAATATTTAAAATAAATGTTCAAAAACATATTTATATAAGCTTTTGAATATTTCGATTAAACGCAAAAGCCCTTTTTATTATTAAAAAGAAAAATCAATCACTAATTTGACGTAATCGTCAACAATAACAGGAAACTTAATTGAACTACGTTTCCCAGAAAGCCAAGCGCCTCGACCGCTCAACTCCTATTGGCTGCCTGAGTGTCGTCGTCATCAGCGTGCAGACACAGTGAGCACTTGACACTAATCATGTTCACCTGACCTTTATAAGCCTGCTCTGTTATTTGTCTTCTTCCAATACGGCAAAATTGTGGCACTGAAACATTCATGAACAATAAAACATTACAACAGGATGCAAATGTGTTTGTGAGATGACATATAGCAACCTCTTATGGCAAGACACTACAGGTGAGTGGGGTTTAAAATCTCACTAAAAGATGTTGATTGTTTAAATGTGCAAATAATGCATTATCTAATTAAGTATGCACTGATTTGCACACACTTCTAGAACAAAAATCTGAGCATCGGGAAAACCCAGCTTCAGAATTTTTACGTATTTGATTTTTAAAGTTTTGGAATTTGGAGTTCTTTTTTTTTTTTTTTTTTTTTTTTTTTTTTTAATCATTCCATAAATCAAAAAATACTGTAAACAGGCAGTTAAAAACACAATAAAACTGGATTATAAAATCAAATAAATATAATGTAGATAGGAATAAATTGTGTCACTGAAATAGAAAAAAAAAAGTCTTAAATACATTTTTTTTTCTGTTGTTGAGAAAACGTCCTTTAAAGATGTATTGTAATTGATTTTATTTATTTTTATTAATGAATGAGATGCATAACGTCAAGTGAATGATGTATGTACAAACCCCTATATGAGATCCTTTAGAATATAGATCGGTATAAAACTGTAAAGTTTGGTATGCAGCTGCTGATGTAAAAAGCTTATTTTGAGAAAACGGCCTTTAAATATGATTTATTTGAATATAAATCTACAGACACAAACAGAAACACTTAAAGGTGTATTTTGGATGTTTTCTTTGCACTCGTCTGAAACGTTATGAAAGCGCAATAGCCCAAAATTGACATTTGCATGAAAAACAGTGCTTTTTATTTATCTATTTTTGGTCTGTAGTGTCCTGCCATATTAACAATATCAATGTTTTAATGAACGTTTTGTAGATCTTTATCAGATTCTTGGATATTGGTTTAAAAGCGCGCTGTTGGCATTAAATAAGAGGTTATAGAGCCAAAATGCTGTAATGTGGTTTGTTTCATATTTAATACGTCACTGCATCCAGATTGACCTCAAACATGGAAACATTAGCAGCGAGCTCCTAGTTCATGCTGGTATTCATCATTGTTTCTCTCCACATGGTGTTGAGAAATCCAACAAAACTGAAAAGAGTCATGATGGTCGGGCTCCTTGTTTCTCACATCGCCTCTCTCTTGCTATCCTCTGTAAAGTCTTCCAGAGCTGAAGAAATGACTTCGGAATCATTCATCTGTTTCTGCATGCTGTTAGTGAACGCATGGAGAGATGACCGCTTCGAGCTCGTCCAGAAACAGTTTTGAGTCCAAATTATATAATCCCAAAAATAGATTTTTTTTTTAAATTTTGATTTATATTATTTCAATTAAAAATAGCTGTTTTCTATTGTAATATATACTTTAAAATGTAATTTATTTCTGTGATCCGCATCTGTATTTTCAGCATCATTACTCCAGTGTCACATGATCTTCAGAAATCAATCTAATATGATGATTTATCAATATTGGAAACATTTTTGCTGCTTTAATATTTTTTTTTTTTTTTTTGGAACCTGTAATACTTTTCTCAGGATTCTTTGAATAAAAAGTACAAAAAAAAAAAAAATACTGTTCAAAAGTTTGGGTAAGAATATTATATTATATATATATATATATATATATATATATATATATATATATATTTGAATATTTGTGTGTATATATATATATGTATATGTGTATATTTGTGTGTATATATATGTATATGTGTATATGTATGTATGTGTATATATATGTATATAGATATATGTATGTATGTGTATATATATATGTGTGTGTGTGTGTGTGTATGTATATGTATGTAGGTGTATCTATGTGTGTATGTATGTATGTACAGTCGTGGCCAAAAGTTTTGAGAATTACATAAATATTAGTTTTCAAAAAGTTTGCTGCTAAACTGCTTTTAGATCTTTGTTTCAGTTGTTTCTGTGATGTACTGAAATATAATTACAAGCACTTCATACGTTTCAAAGGCTTTTATCGACAATTACATGACATTTATGCAAAGAGTCAGTATTTGCAGTGTTGGCCCTTCTTTTTCAGGACCTCTGCAATTCGACTGGGCATGCTCTCAATCAACTTCTGGGCCAAATCCTGACTTATAGCAACCCATTCTTTCATAATCACTTCTTGGAGTTTGTCAGAACTACTGGGTTTTTGGTTGTCCACCCGCCTCTTGAGGATTGACCACAAGTTCTCAATGGGATTAAGATCTGGGGAGTTTCCAGGCCATGGACCCAAAATTTCAACATTCTGGTCCCCGAGCCACTTAGTTATCACTTTTGCCTTATGGCACGGTGCTCCATCGTGCAGGAAAATGCATTGTTCTTCACCAAACTGGAAGAAGTTGCTGTTGGAGGGTGTTTTGGTACCATTCTTTATTCATGGCTGTGTTTTTGGGCAGAATTGTGAGTGAACCCACTCCCTTGGATGAGAAGCAACCCCACACATGAATGGTGTCAGGATGCTTTACTGTTGGCATGACACAGGACTGATGGGAGCGCTCACCTTTTCTTCTCCGGACAAGCCTTTTTCCAGATGCCCCAAACAATCGGAAAGGGGCTTCATCGGAGAATATGACTTTGCCCCAGTCCTCAGCAGTCCATTCACTATACTTTCTGCAGAAGATCAATCTGTCCCTGATGTTTTTTTTGGAGAGAAGTGGCTTCTTTGCTGCCCTTCTTGACACCAGGCCATCTTCCAGAAGTCTTGTCCTCACTGTTTGGCAGATGCGCTCACACCTGCCTGCTGCCATTCCTGAGCAAGCTCTGCACTGGTGGCTCTCCGATCCCGCAGCTCAATCCTCTTTAGGAGACGATCCTGGCGCTTGCTGGACTTTCTTGGACGCCCTGAAGCCTTCTTTACAAGAATTGAACCTCTTTCCTTGAAGTTCTTGATGATCCTATAAATTGTTGATTTAGGTGCAATCTTAGTAGCCACAATATCCTTGCCTGTGAAGCCATTTTTATGCAACGCAATGATGGCTGCACGCGTTTCTTTGCAGGTCACCATGGTTAACAATGGCAGAGCAATGATTTCAAGCATCACCCTCCTTTTAACATGTCAAGTCTGCCATTCTAACCCAATCAGCCTGACATAATGATCTCCAGTCTTGTGCTCGTCAACATTCTCACCTGAGTTAACAGGACGATTACTGAAATGATCTCAGCAGGTCCTTTAATGACAGCAATGAAATGCAGTGGAAAGGTTTTTTTGGGATTAAGTTAATTTTCATGGCAGAGAAGGACTATGCAATTCATCTGATCACTCTTCATAACATTCTGGAGTATATGCAAATTGCTATTATAAAAACTTAAGCAGCAACTTTTCAAATTTCCAATATTTATGTAATTCTCAAAACTTTTGGTCACGACTGTATATTTCTATGTACGCATGTGTGTGTATATATATATATGTGTATGTATGTGTATATATATATATATGTTGTCCTTTTATTCATGTATATTTGTGGGGAAATTAATGGTGGTTAACTCGCTTAATATAAAATGATTAAAAAATCAAATAAATTGCCCCCCAAAATGCAAACTATTTGGGGGGTAGGGGCAATAAAACATGAGCAAGAGTATCGAATTTCAACACTGATTGCAAATGTCAATCGAAATGTATGAAATATCACAACGGAGTTTTTACATTTTTTTTTTTTTTTTTATTATTTTTTTTTTTTTTTAAAGTTTGTGTTTTTGCTCTATTTTGTCATCAAAAGTAGTTCCAAACAAGTACAAACAGCAGTGATTCGTTTCTGAATGAATCGCGTGTTTGAAAGAATCGGTCAAATGAATGACTCAAATGACTCGCTCATTAAGACGCTAGTGATTTAGCGCCACCTACCGGCGGTTTTAGTTTCAGATTTAAAAGTATGATTTTGTTTTTCCATCATGTAGTTTTTCTATTATAGCTAATAATAATAAATATTAATAATCTGCTCCTTAGATTTTAAGAATCATTCATGTTTACAGCACAACACTGCAGGCATTTATAAAATGTGCAGAAACAGAACACACCAGCATAACTGTAATGAGAGGAATAAAACCTTACTCTAAATATAGAGAGAAATAACTATTTGCAGCTCCGCTCTGTTCTACAGTCATTCTAGCTGTTGCTTCTGCATCTCCTGCACTGATTCGTGGTTGATTTGTTCTGTCATCTCAAAAGGAAAAAAAGATCAGACCTGAAAATGCAAATGACTTGCAAAATTAGTAAACATTACGTACTGTATCAAGAATAGAATAGCAATTTTTCACACGCAATAAATATCTGAATAGTAAATGCAAAGCAAGTAACAGAAGTAAATCCACTCATGCATGCAATAGATATAATTTTGTCTTCATGAGAATAACAACAGCACAAAACGCACTCACAGGAGACTGTGGTGTATGAAAGTGTTTATTCACAGAATAGTGAGTCTGATAAACGCACACATAACCGTATATTTGTTCAAAGGTAAAACCCAGTGACCTGTCATACATCACATACGTGAGATCTAATCTGAATTCACGATTTCAGAGGCATCTGAACATCAAGTGGTGGATCTGTCTGTAATCCTGCTCATGATAAACATCAGTCACGAAAACCAGACGCTGAGGAGTGTTAAAGCATCAGCACAAGACCATTACACTGTTCAATCAGCTCTCATTTAATAATACTTGATTGAGAAAAAAATAATCCAAAGTCAAATTTCACCCAAAATCACCATATATATATATATATATATATATATATAATTATAGTAACCTGTATTATATGCTGATTTAAATTATTAAATGCAGTACAAAAGACTATAATAATAATGTCATTTTAAATTGTTTATTATGAAAATAATTGTACAATGAGAAAAAAATAAAGCAAAACAATATTTATTTGTATTTTGTGTTGAAATGACATTACTAATCTGACAGTTAGTTTTAATAAATTATTATTACAAGTAGTATTACAAATGACTCATGAAAATAGTCACAATTCAAAATAATTATAATTATTTTTAATTTAACAATGTATTTGGTTTGATTTTGTGGTGAAATAAGTCCTTGTTTAAATGTTAAATATTTGTTTTCTCTGCCAGTTTGTTTAAAGCTATCATTTATAATGAAACGAGGCAGCATCTGTCCACCATTAGATGCCAATTACAGTACACCAAATATCTGTGACTAAGAGGTCTGTTACACTTCATATGTCAGAAATATGAATGGGACAAAACGACAGACTCTGGACTGAATGCAGTTTGCTGTGTAGTCAAAGTAACAGTACAGTTTAATCTCAGAGCAGAGTTATTGTTTCGAAGCCCCGCCCCCAGGCTCTCTCGATTGGCTGGCCGAAGCTCCACCCCCAGGCTCTTTATAAATGCGACTCAGATGCTGCAGCAGAGCCTCTAGCTCTGGATTCCCTCCGAGCTCCGCGATCAAGCGATAGGCTTCGGCTTGCAGATCCAGCAGCGTCTGACGGGTGTAAGCGAAAGAGCCCACCTTCTCCAGATAATCCACGCAGTAGCGCTTGATATCCACGTTCTCCGTGCGCTGCCGGAGGATGTTCTGTACCTGTGTGCTCTCGGGATGTGACCAGATGGCGTGAATGGTGGGGAAGGAGAACTTGCCCTCCGTCAGATCCTCACAGAAGCTCTTGTTTTCACTGTACTCCGTCGAGTTCAGGTTGGCGTAGTCATCCCGGATCTGGAAGAAGAGCCCCAGGGTGTCTAAAAGCAGCTTTAGGTCTGTTTTCCAGTGGGAGAAGAGCTGCATGAGGCCCACGGCGAGGCCGAAGAGGCCGCCGGTCTTCTGCAGCACCATGCCACGGTACTCATCCTCGCTGGGGCAGGTGTAGGTGTCTCTCCAGTGGATGTCCAGTCCCTGACCGCGGTGCAGCTCCAGCAGCTGACGGGTGAAGACGTGCACGGCCTCGGGGTGCTCCAGCGTCAGCACCTTCTCCAAACCCATGAAGTAGACGTAGTTGGCAGAGTTGATGACCGACGGCACACCGTAGATGCTGTGGGCCACCGGGAAACCACGCCGCAGATTAGAGCTGTCTTCAATGTCATCGATCAGCAGACTGGCGTTGTGCAGCATCTCCGTAACCTCGATGATCACCTGCCGAGACAAATATAAGATCATTATGAAAACCAGATCACCGATATTCAGTCTAAAGTCAACTCATGCACACATGCATTTAGCAGATTCAAGCTGGATAATAATACATTACACAGCAGCATATTATCTAAAAATTGCATTGCATATATACTCATACGCATACCTCATATATATATATATATATATATATATATATATATATATACATATATATATATATATATATATATATATATATATACATATACACACACAGTACACTGACAAAGAGATTTTAGTTTAAATTAAAATGATAATTGTAAAATATTACAATCTTAATAAATATAGGCCAATTTAAAATCTAAAATTATAACTTTTTATATGCAATGGTAATCAAATCTTAATATGAAAGTCCAATGCTTAATTTATTTTGGAAGACAACAAGATGATTTGTAATCATACAATTTATATAATTAATCATTGTGCTAATTCATTATGTATAATAACTACAATACTACAACTACAAAATATAATTATGCATTCAAATTAATTTGAATCAATTAAAATTATATTTATTATACTGTTATAATTGTCACTTGTGCTCACTTAAAGGCAGGGTAGGTAATACATGTATAAACAACTTTCTTCCAAATTTGTTTAAACTTTCTATATATATCAATGCATAATTAAAATGTAAGTACTCTGATAAAAAGAGTATAAAAATCGAGTGACTCTAGACCGTTTAATCTGTATTAAACACAGCTCATTATTTCCATTTCGGGACAAAACATAGGATTGGCTTAGGCGACTGTCACTCTCTCGCAACCATGGCAACCACCCTTTTGCCACACATGACCTGCCCACTTGCGCGTGCACGTTTGATTTGAGGAATTCAACAGGCACGGATCCTAGGAATACCAAAACAATGGCAGAGAAACATCAAGCAAAATTCACAGTACCGGCCTATGCAGTTAGTGAAGGCAGACCAGGCAAAAAAAGGAAGACAGTAACAGTACAAGAAAAGGCAATGAACAAAAAGTCTCTGGATAAACAAAGAAATAAAACGCGAGTTTATATCGGCGTGGCTTTCCAGCGATGGCGAGAACTGAGGGAACTCAAGGGGCTGAAAAGTGACTCCTTGATGGCTTTATTTCTGCTGGACAGGTAAATCTTTCTTTTTGTATTTTGATCATACATATTTTTTTCATGAAGCATGTGTCATTAGCACACGTAGCTGCGTAATATAGCTAACATAACATTACTTAGCGAGCCGTAGTAGAGGCTTTGGAAGGAGCCCAGAAGGGAGGGGGTGGAGTGAATGGAAATAATGAGCTGTCTTTACAGTCACTCGATTTTTATACTTTCTTTTTCAGAGTACTTACATTTTAATTATGTATTGATATATAAATAAAGTTTAAACAAATTTGGAAAAAAAGTTTTTTATACATTTTTTTTAACTACCCTGCCTTTAAATGTATACTTTATAATAAAATGGATATTATGATAATTACATCAATACTATACAAATAACATTTAATTAGGATATTAAAATATTTAATATAATTGCACTTTACATCACTTTTAAAATATATATTTTTAATAAATTAATACTATTAGAATTACATATTAAAATAATAATAAACAGCCTAAATATACACATGCACAGGTGTGCAAATATGGAAAGACTGACATCAAAGTATATTAAAGTTCAGTTAAAACTAAAATAAGCATTCTGCTCTAAACATCAGGGATGTGGATGAAGTGAAGTGTATTCTGAAGCAAGTGTGTCTTGTTTATTTACTTTGTGTTTTAATAACTTTCTGCCATAGTGTTTGATATGTACGCGGAAAAGATGGCTGTAAACCTAGGCTGAGAGACGCACTGTAATGGATGTGATGACCTGCAGGGGGCAGCAGCTGCTCACACTGCACTAGATAGTGTTTACCATCAGGGTGTGTCTGAATGCACACTAACATCAGAGTTTTTAGTCAAACTCTGCGCAGATGCATCATGCCATAGATTTTCAAAGATGCCACGTGCATAACTGCATCTTTGATTTATTTATAGCTTGCCTACTGTAGGTAAAAATGCTTGACTAAAACTACAGAAGCTTTCAGTTTTGTCACCCACAAATACTAATAAAAATAGTAAATGAACATACTTTCCAGAAGGCCAACAATTCACTAAAAATGTTTTATTTTTTTGTCTTATGATTTATTCTAATTTGTTGAGAATTGGTAGGTTTTTGTTAAATGTGAGCCAAAATCATCACAATTAAAAGAACCAAAGACTTAATCTACTTCAGTCTGTGTGCATTGAATTTAATACACAAGTTTCACAATTTGAGTTGAATTACTGAAATAAATGAACTTTTCCACAACAATCTAATTTGAGATGCACCTGTATAATACTCTTAGGCCTAAAGGGGACATGAGACACTAAGAAAGAGATTGAAAAGAATTATTAAAATTAAAATATACTTTATTTTAACTTCATGATTAATTTCTTTCAAAAACAGTAAATTTTAATCACAATTATAAATTAATTTAAAAATATTCTTAAATCTAGAAAGAAAAATCAAAAACATTAAATGTAGACCAATATAAATTAATTAATATTAATAGTACATTAATACTATTAGAATTATATTTTAATTAATGATATAATATTTTATTATTTTAATTGAACAAACTCAATGCATGCCAACTGAAAAGTTATTTTATGCAATTAATTTTATAATTTATAATACTAATTTTACTAACTAAATAATACTAAAATACTATATTAATACTATTAGAATTACTTGAATCAATCAAATAAAATAATACTGTATCAATGTTAAACAAAGTCAGTGTAGGCCAATTTAAATGTTCTTATTGCAATTTTATAACAATTAAATATACTAATTAATCATTAAAATGCTACACTAATACTATAAGAATTCCTTTTTATCAATCAATTAAAGTAATAAAATAATATTGTTAAATGGTCAGTGTTGGTCAATTGAAAAGTTCTTTTAATGCAATTATGTAATATAATTTAAAATGTTAATTTTAATAATTAAAAACCTACATTTATACTATTAGTTACATTGTAATCAATCAACTAAAATAAAATACTATAATTAAACATTCAATGTAGACCAATTTAAAAGTTTAAATCATTTAAATAATTAAAACACTACATTAATACTATTACACTTAACAAAATCATAAATGCAACAACTTTTGTTTTTGTCCCCATTTTTCATGAGCTAAACTCAAAGATCTAAGACTTTTTCTATATACACAAAAGGCCCGTTTCTCTCAAATAGTGTTCACAAATCTGTCTAAATCTGTGTTCGTGAGCACTTCTCCTTTGCTGAGATAATCCATCCACCTCACAGGTGTGGCATATCAAGATGCTGATTAGACAGGCATGATTTTTACACAGGTGTGCCTTAGGCTGGCCACAATAAAAGACTTAAGAATCTACTTAAGAATGTTTTGTGAATCCGGCCCCTGATCTGTTGCATTCATGTGTGACTAGAGAGTAACCGCAAGCCGGCTGAAAATCGACTCAAAATGTGATGCTTCAAATCAGTTGAGGTGCTATAGTGATTCATTAAGGGGCAGGAGTTTATATGAATGCATGTCTGAGTGGAACTTACTGTCTTTAGAATAAAAGTTTATAAAGTATTTTTTCCTTTCATCTTGCCTCTGTATTATTCATATTAAAGTTCATAAGAGCAGCGCTGCTTTGTTTACAGCGGTAACCAAGGAAATGCTTTAAGCTCCACCTGCTGCAACATTCACAACTGCTTTGTTTACAGCAGTAACCAAGGAAACCCTTTAACCTCCACCCACAGCGGCACTCATAAGTGCTTTGTTTACAGCAGTAACCAAGGAAATGCTTTAAGCTCCACCTGCTGGCAGAGAGTGAATCTGCGTCTCGTTCAGCTTGTCAGCTGTTTCAGTTTCATGCAAATATTGTTTTATGTATAGTTTCACAAAACTGAAGTCAAACTATTCTGTTTTGGCTTCAAATTTAAAAATTATACAATCTAATTTAGCTTAAAAACTGTTCATGTTGAATGTATGCGGCATCTTTGTTTGGATCATGATCAGGGTTGTGCTAGTTACTAAGAAATAGTAACTAGTTACAGTTACTAGTTACTTAATTCAAAAAGTAATGCATTCCTGTTAAAAGTAACTTAAGTTACTTTTTTAAAGAACTTTCTTTAATGTTCCCATTAATGCGCTTTTATGCGTTAATTTTGCGTACTTTTTTAACATTATTTTGATTGAGGCAGACCAGCACAAACTGAATATTGTATATCACAAGGATTTCTGAAATAAATAACAAAACACCTGAATAATATATTCAGAATCAAAAACTAAAGTGGCTTCTGCATCATAAAAGCTGTTGAGTTGAGCCCTTAAAAATGTTCCTTTCACAGCTTAAGTATGAAAACTATCAACAATGTACAACATAACACAGAACATTTTGAAATTAATAAATGAAAGCAATCTGAATTATTCAGAATAAATTTCGAGAAACATACATACATGTACTTATATATATATATATATATATATGCTGTTTAAAAATGAAATCTATGTTATCATGCTAAGTAGCTGACTGAAAGCCGGCGACTCCACAGTAGAGACAAGATGCATGTTTTCAACAATGTTTCACCTGTATGAGAAAACATACAGAGAATCACTTAAGACACTTTGCTGTAGACCCATTCCACATAATAATATTCATTAAAACTGTTTACACGAAGTTAAACAGTTAAAAAGTTAACACGAAGGAGCTTGCTGCATGAATCCGTGAGTAGGCTACAGTTTACACATCCATGGGAACGAATTGAGAAAGTGTGTGCGCAGATTATGAATTTGTGGGTACAGATTCAAAAACCGAGGGTACGGTTTACAAAATCTGAGCGCACCGATTGGAAATTCGTGGGCTAGGATAGGACATTCGAACCAGAAAGACATCGCTTACATTTGAATAAAAGTTTTTTTGTCTTTATGCTCAACTAAAGTGAAATAATGAGCATATTTCCACTTTGAGAAACTCGTGTTGCTCTCGCCTTGACTCGCCATGACTGCCGCACATACTTGAATAAACGGAAACACGCCCACAGTGCGTCTTCGTGTTTACAGTGGTTGGCATCCACCAATCCCACAATGTGTCGCTGCTGCAAACAGGTTAGGCTGCACTTCAGTCAAAATTAATTAATTTTTAAAAAAATAACGGACAATGCACCCTATGGTAACGGTAACAGAGTTAATTTATTTAAAAAGTAATGCCCAACACTGGACAACACTCTTAGAAAAAAGGGTTCATTGGGGTTCTATATAGAATCATAGGGTTCGCAAACCCGCTTTGAACTCTCGAACTGACTCAAATGATTCGCGATCCTGCTCCGAACTCCCGAACTGTCTCAAATGATTCGCTATACCCAAACTGACTCAAAAGATTCGCGATCCCGCTCCGAGCTCCCGCACTGATTAAAATGATTCACGCTCCGAACTCCCGAACTGACTCAAATGATTCACGATCAACACCAGTGTTGTGCTAATTACTTTACAGTTACTAATTACTTAATTCAAAAAGTAACTCAATTACTTTGTTGATTACTTACACCAAAAAGTAATGCATTACTGTTAAAAGCAACTTTTTAGTTATTTTTTAAAAGAACTTTCTTTAATGTTCCCATTAATGCGCTTTTATGCGTTAGGGCCGTTACATAGTCAACGCGAGAAACGCGAGCAAGCAATGCGAACGACGCGAGCTACGCGCTCCCTTTCATAGTCTAAACAGTGGACGCAAGCGTCACGGGCGATGCGTGTATGCAATACACCGCTCACGCAACAGGGGGTAGTAGAGTCGGGTGATATTAGTAGAGTCGGGTCGCGTGATATTCAGATCACAATGGCAACTGAAGAGGAGTGTATTCTGTTGCTGATTTTACATCGGCGGCAACAAAGGCAACGCAGAGATAAATGTGGAGGAATACGTATAAGTTCGCATAATTTTTCCTCTTCGCCCGCCATTGTATTCAAACCTTCTTCTTCAGTAAACACAATATACTTGAATTAATGTACAATACTTGCAATGTCGCCCCCACCGACAACGCATAGTATTGCGTGCATCGGCGCGTCGCGTATCAAAAACTAGGACGACACATTTGGCTACGCACCGACGCATAATGGCGGCCGAAGTGTAACGATGCGTAGCCTCGGGGACGCGTATGCGTACAGATGCGTTGACTATGAAACGGCCCTTATGGTCTATACAAACACAAAGTAAAACAGAAAGTAATTTTTAAACACTATTTTGATCAAGTCAGACCAGCACAAACTGAATATTGTATATCACAAGGATTTCTGAAATAAATAACAAAACACCTGAATAATATATTCAGAATCAAAAACTAAAGTGGCTTCTGCATCATAAAAGCTGTTGTGTTGAGCCCTTAAAAATGTTCCTTTCACAGCTTAAGTATGAAAACTATCAACAATGGCCCACAGTGCGTCTTCGTGTTTACAGTGGTTGGCATCCACCAATCCTACAATGCGTCGCTGGTGCAAACAGGTTAGGCTGCACTTCAGTCGAAATTAATTAATTACAAAAAAAAGTTACGGACAATACACCATATGGTAATGGTAACTGAGTTAATTTATTTGAAAAGTAATGCATTACAGTATTAGTTACTGTCAAATGGAACTGCGTTACAGCCCAACACTGATCATGATTAAAATGGAGTGGTTGCCTGTCATTTTAAACGGAAAGAGCACAGACAAAGCCTTATTTTGTTTATATGAAGATATTTATTTATTGTTACTTATTTGACTTGGAGCTTGTTTTAAATTTCGAATAAGTTTTGTCATTTACATTATATTTAAATTGTCATTCAGCTGATGCTTTTATCCAAAGCGACTAACAAATGAGGACAATAGAAGCAAGTTTTAAGTTTTAATGTAATTCTATATACATAATCTTACATTTAGGCCTAAATATTTTTTGAGTGATACTTGCTGTGAAATGGGCCTAGGAGTTGATTTTCTTCAGGTCTACAGTTCAAAAAGAGCATTTAGATGAAGTATTGTACTTTCAAGGGTTTAAACAGAGACAGTCTTGATCTTTACTTTGAAAAACACTTCACTTCATGCAAAAGCTGGTGTGCTGAAGCGACCAGCAGGGTGCGTCAGCGCTGGCATCCGCTTCAAACATGGTGTGTAGTGAAAGAAAAACTTCCAGAGGAAAGACAGACATGGAAGATTTCAGAGACTGAAGAACTGCTGAGCGTTTGACCTTAAGAGAGGATCAGATGCTCTCGCACCGGAGTTAAAGCACATTCACTGTAAACTACAGCTGCATAGTAATGTGCTGGGAGTCCGGCCAGCGTTATTTATCCTGCAAACACACTGCTTAGTTAGATTCTGTCCATGCAGAGACCCTATAATCACACACACACGTCGGATTCACCGTACATCAGTAAGAACAAGCAATGATTCTTCAGTCTTAAAGCATTTTACAAACAGTAAGATAGAGATCATAACTGTTTTTTTGTCTGCCTTCGAGAAACATTACATCATCCAGCGATGACATCAACAGTGTTTCTGCTTGCTTTCAGATGTCCTGACTGTTTTCCAGATGAACGTTTAGATATATGTACTGAAATAAAGCAAATACACTGATTAAGAGCAAGATTAAATCCAAAGTGTTTCTGTATAAATGATCAATTATTTAAATAGATGCAAATAGTTAAACTATGCCATGATTTTTATATGCACAAATATAAAATGATAAAACAAAAAAATATATAAAAAGTATATTTAGAATTAATAATTTATAGTTTCAGTCTCATACATTTTAACTAACTTTTTACAGCTAGCACTATTTCAACCATGTTTATACGTTTTAAATTAATAAATGTAACACTTCACAATGTCACAATTTATGCTGACTGTAAGCAATTAGAAAAAAATTATAATTTTGAAAATTGATTTTAAATGATCAAATAGATGCAACAAATTAAACAATGCAATGGTTTTATATAAATATTTAAATAGAAAGTCAAATAAAATAAATATATTAAAAGAATAAATAAATGAAAAGTACAAATATAAACAAAAATAACTACAAAGTAGTTTATAAACAAGTAATTATTTTATGCAAAACCGAGAAGTTGTTCCTTTTTGGGGTTAAAAAAAGAAAAAGAAACAACAACAACAACCTGGACTTGTTTTTGTAAATTTCACCCATTTTTATTAAGTTGTTCTGTCCTCTGACTGAAATGTAGTGAACTCCACGATCCATTAGATAAATGTTTCTGAACAAACTCACAAACTATTAAGATTCACCAGCTTTCCCAAAACAATTCGGGAAAACAGAATTCCAGCTACTTTGAACCTTCTAATCTAAACGCACACAAACACAAGAGAAACTAGGGCAATGCGTCCTCTAAAGAAAAATAATGCTCAGCAGGAAACAGTCAGAAAATCAACACTCGTGAGTCGTGAGGAAACGGTGACACTCTTTAATGCACTTCTGAATCCTGAGCTGATATCAAAGGCGTTCTTTATATTTTTAGATTCAGTGAAACGTGAGCTGAAGTGAACGGTGAATGAGAAGCGATCTGTTGGCAGGCGTCAGTGCAGTGTGATGTTGTGGTCACGAGTGATATACGGTGTGGCAAACAAAATCTGTTCTACAACATTGGTTACTTTCACTTTCATTTTAGCGTGATTTTGGGTGGAGTGTGTAAATTAACAACGGAAGAGAGTTGTATTTAAGGGAGCGTGTCGTACCTGAATCAGAAGCGCCATCCGTTTGTTTGCACATGAGGGTCACCCGTATGAGTGACGGTTTACGGTGGAAAGACGGCTGCGTGTCAACCAGCTGTTTCATGGGTAGACTATGATGTCTGGTGCGTGACTGAAGCATTGCACTTCCAGACCAACTGTCATGAGCGGCCCTGAAGACAAGGCAAAAACCGCTTATCCACCTATCTTGGTGTCTGGTGACCCGCGATACTCATTGGTGCCTTCAATACCTGCAAACGTGGTCAGTACCTTTGCGCCGCCTTTACACACACTGCAACACACGCACGCGCAAAATGTGGCCATTTCTTATTTTGTTTTATTTTTTTTGTTTGTCCATTTCGGTTTTCTGTGTTATTATGATTTTGAACATATGGAAGAATAAATATCCTGATGACCTTTAGTCTGGGATTATTATTATAATTTGTTGTGTAACCGGTGGGTATTTTTCTGCTATCCTGGGTTAAGTTAATTTTTGACAGGTTTAATCCTGTCTGTGGCCCGAAGTTTTTTTTTCTTTAAAATAGTTATTTAAGTTAGGGAGGCTACCACCGTTATAACGGCGCAAGCTGACGGTTCAAGAAGAGTTTACAGGGAGATAGATTCATCTGAGAAATAGGAGTAATCATCACTTGACTAACAAGCAGCTCATGAATAGAACTGACAAACAGCCCTGCGTGAAATGCGTAAAGCATATTAATCATTTAATCATCAAAGTATAAAATAGTGGTAGACCGATATATAGCCAAGGCTGATATATCGGCCGATATTTGATATTTTTCTAATATCGGTATCGGCCAAATTTTTTCTGCTTGACCAATGTGTTCCAAGCAGGACTTTTATTTTGACGGTGCTGAGAGCAGAAGCGTCTGAGCACACAGTGCTCACACTCTCTCTCCTTCATCGTTGTTGTTAACAGTTCTGTCTAATATGGATAGAATTTGGTCTAATAATCAGAACGGTTAAACAAAGAAATTAATGTATACAAAGTATACAACGATTGTTTTATATAAGGCCTTTTAGTAACAAAGTTTGACATTATAATACTTTATATTCTAAACGAATATGCTTTTATATAATTTAAACAAATCTTTGAATGACTAATGAACATTTAATTTTACAAACCTTGCAAACTTAGTGGAATCCAGCTATGAGATCTTAAGTGTGTATCCAGCAAGATCACATGTTCTCTGGTCGGTCCGTATGAAATGAATGCTTTAAACTATAAACTCGTGATTTCAAATTATGCTGTGCTTTATGCATTTGCCCACTGTCATTTATGTAATTTTCACTGTGTGTTGTATGTAAAATGAGTGTTACCTTGGCTTTATTTGTAAAATTTGATTCCCAATGCACACAAACTTCCCAGAATACTGAGTGCCCTGTTGGTTACGGTGTTTACTTTCTTTTTATTATATTTTTATTAAATATTTATTTGTGAAAAATACTGTCATCTAAAGTATAAGCATGTTTCTTTTACACTTATTTTTTTAATCCATTGTCAAATTTTCTAATTTCTTAAATAATAATAATAGTTAAAAAAAAAATTATATCGGCTTTATATCGGCCCCCTGCTTTCCAAGATATCGGCATCAGCATCGGCTGTCAAAAAACACATATCGGTCGACCAATAGTATCAAATATGAGTGACTAAATGTTTCAGACTTGACTTTTGACCAGGTATAGATTACTACTTCCATATCCAAAATGAAGACAAACGAATGATCCTCCTCTTCGTTAAAAACAAACCAAATGGCTTCTGAAGGACGTCTTGAAAAAGATTCCCGCCTGCCTTACTGCAAACACAAGCATAAAAAAAAAACGATCTTGCATTATGAACATGAAGCTTGCTGGAAAGATAAAAAAATTTAAAGCCGTGTAAAACCAGCCTGATGTAAACAGGCCAATAGTGTTTCAACCAGAGCTACCACTCCAACAGTTAACATCTGGAGAATACGTTTTTAATGAATCTATAATCCATAATAACACTTCTTCCAGTGAAAAAGTGCATCTCCTGTCGTCTCTCACATCAAAATCCAGCCACATATTTGTTTAGAGCCGTTTAAACGCTGCTCGATCTGCGCAGATTTCTCTCCTGATTCAGACCAGAACACTTGTTCACTGGAGGAAGGGTTATTATGGACTCGCATTTTAGTAAAAAAAATGTTAACTGATGGGATGGAGTGCTGTGGGTTAATTGTGAGACTCTCATTCTGACGGCACCCATTCACTTCAGAGCAAGTGATGCAATGCTACATTTCTCCAAATCTGACGAAGAAACAAACTCATCCTGATCTTGGATTGCCAGTTTTCAGCAAATTTCCATTTTTGGGTGTAAAAACAAACCGATTATCCAATGAGAGAAAACTCACACTTGCTTTTGCAATCAACAGCAGAGAAATCATAGTGCATGGAACCAAACATGGAACTGATGCAAAAAATAAATAAATAAATAAATCACTTAAAACCTCTTCAGTGGCTCTCAAATGATTATCCAATAATTTAAGTATCCTCTGCGCCAACTCAATACTGTGCTAACAATATGCCACTGACAATATCTAATAATCACTGCAAAGAGTCCTCCTGCGTTAATGGCATTCCTCATGTGTTGGTCAGCACTACAGAGATCTGCAGCGCTGGAGAGAAAACAGCTGGATTGCCAAAAAATGAATTGCATTTGGATTTTTCCCACTCAGAGAAAATCCAACCAGTTTCTGGTTTCCAGCTCTTGGCATGCAGAGCCCTGCTCAGAGCACTCTGTGTTGATGGTGTTACTATAAGAAGAGGTTTAAAGAGATTTCGCCTCTTCATACACATTTAACCCACCAAACATTTTCTCTGCTAACAGACTGCATGTGTTTGAAGATCAAAAACAGGTATAAGAAGATATTCAGATCTCATATCTGGTCAGCTAACCAAGTTAAAAAGTAATTCAATCACATCTGTTTGAAAATCGCTTTTGATCAATAATGATAATATTACACAGTATTAATTGTATTAATATTGATAATTATATGAATATATAAGATGATATAAACGTAAACATTGTGTATTATACAGTATTATTTTTTACACCATATTAATTGTATTACTCTTAATTATCTTAATATAATAGAAAAATATATAATTCGTTTTTTTTATGTAAACGTGTATATACAGTATTCACTTCTACACAGCAATAATAATGAAAATAATTGCTGTTATTATTACTATTATATAAAATAATATAATTATAAGATTAAATACTAATAATAATAAAATTTAAAAAAAATATATATATATATATATATTCATATTACAATATGTCAAACTTGAATACAATAATAATAAAAACACACCATTACACAGTAATGATAATTAATAAGAATCACTAGGAATAATGGGGAATAAAAAAAATTCATAATAATAATAACAATAACCATAATATTAATGCAAATAACTACCAAAACTAATTATTATTATTATTATATATATTAAGTAAACTTGGATATTTTAGCAAATTTTCTTTATTATACAAAGCACAATGACATGAGTGACAATGACAATAATTCCTGGGAGAACCTTTAAATGCTTTATTTCTCTCTGCTGTAACACGATCGCCGTCATGAATGCCTCGACTGCCAGTGCAGTGCAGAAACACAACAAGACAAATCAGAAAATAGCCAGATTGCACAAAACAAAAGTTTTGCATGGGAGTTTTAGGCTGCGAGAGCGGCACAGGTCACTGGAGTGCAAACCGGGTGTAGGAATGATCATGGGCCTTCTGTACGGACTGTAACTATACTAAAAAAAGCCAAAACCTGCCAAGGAGGAATTGATGATGCAACTACATCACCATGCATCACCCAAAGCAACTCTCTCAATTGACAGACATTTAAAAGTGAGCATGCAATCTGATGAAATGACTAGAAATCAGTGCTTATGCCGTGCAAATCGAAGTTATGACATCACAACCACCTGACCAATCACATTTACACATCAACATCCTAACAGTGCATTTACATATAAAAGCTTAAAGGTACAGCAGCGATTCAGAAAATGATCTGATGAATCATGTTAAACATTGGGAGCATGTTGTGTGAGAACATCTGTTCTCTTAATTAGTCAAGTGACACAGTAGGTAAAAACTGAAATAAAAACCAACACGCATTATGGTAAACCTAACAGAAACCTCAGATGGCAGAGAGAAGATACCGTGAGGAACAGACACTATCGAAACTAAACCAGTCGATAACATGCACAGAGCTGTGGATCAAATAAAAAAATAAACAATTAATAAATCAAATTATATAAAATGTATAAATAAAACAAAATAAAATATTAAAAAAATATAAAATAGATATAAAATAAATATTTAAATGTAAATATAAAATAAAATATAAATATAAAATATAAAATAAAATTAAAACAACAATAACACAAAAAAAAAGTAATGAAAGTCTAATGAAGATTATTGAGGAAAAGGAGAATTTTAAAAACTTCAACAAAAATATATAATATAAATAATTGTTGCTTTGGATAAAAATAACTTAGATGATTCAATGTTTGATAAAAACATCTGCTAAATGCATAAATGAAAACAACTAGCTTTCAATAACTAATATGAACGGTGGAATGGGGTGAAAATGTTTTTTTATTGGGATTCATGAACTGCTAAATAATCACATTACAATAGAGAGTATTTCATTTGAAGTACAGCCGAATTCAAAGATCTCTTCTCTCATCATTATTAAACACTGAAACGCTTCCTGATCAACACAAATGAAGCTTTACCTGAAGCTTGTCCTCTGGGACGTTGAGCCAGTGGTTGAACGCTTGCGAGAGTTTTGTTCGGACTTGTTTTCCTGTCAAAACAGAGAAAATATTTTCAATCAAAAAAAAAAAAAAGATTTGAAAAAGGCATTTCTAACTCTTTTCTAGCAAAAAAAATCTGCACCCAGACAAGCTGAGAGGAATATTAGTATATGTTTATCTATAGATATACAACACACAAACTGAAACCCAAAGATAATTGCAATAAAATCCTTTTTAAAGTTAATTGAACGGTTTCCTGAAATATCAAATAAAAATAACTTGCATTTTATAAATTATTTCAGCTAGTTTGAAGTACTAAAATAAACTAAATGTACTAAAACAAATCAATAAATAATGTAGACATAATAATTAAAAAATTATTTTAATGATTTTCAATTCCTGACAAATTGTATCAACAAAATTCCAACAGTTACCTTACTGACTTTGATAATTAAATAAATAAATTAAATTTCAAATAAATAACCAATTTATTATTTTTACTTATTGTAATTTTTATTACATTTTTTCAATTAATACAAATAAAATGACTGAGTCATTCATTTTTTTAAAAGTATTTTTAAATTTGACTTTTATATTAAACCTTTACAGTTATATTACTTATATGGTTATACAAACTGAACTTGTAATTTATTTATTGTAATTTAATTTTCGAAATGTAATATTACAAAAAATAAAGATTTAAAATAATGTTGAAATTATTAGAATTGAATAATAATATAACTTTACACTATAATATAATAACGATTTCACAGTTACATTATTGATTTTGGTTATAAAAACAATTTATTTGTAATATATTTTATTATCTATTTAAAAAAAGGTAATTACATTTGATCAATTAATACAAATTAAATGACTGAGTCATAAATGTTTACAATTATTATAAAATAATTATTAATTTTATAAATAATTATAAAATAAATTACACGGTATCTTAATGTTTTTATCAAAACATTTAAAGTTAAATAAAACCACAAAAACGTTTTCATTACTTGAAATAAACGTTAATTGAAAATGGAAAAAACAAAATCCTTAAACATTTTATTTGAGCTATTTTGAAGTGTTATAATTAAAAAGAAAACTAATTTAATATTTTTTTAATGTATAAACTAAATTAAATATTAAAAATGACAAATTTATACTAAATCACTAACTAAATTTAAACTGAAAATGGAACATATACAAATAAAATCTAATTCCAAATATTAACATTAACTATTTCTATAGCAATGATACTAAAATAACACTGGACAGTAAATCTCTGAATCTCTGACAGTGAATCTCATATTTGTCCTTTCTCTAATCCCTCTTATCTTACAACATGCTTCATGAAGCGACAGCAGAAGCAGCTAATAATAGACACATGATATATTATAATTTACTGTGCATTGTGCTGACTGTAGACTTCCTGTTTGACTGCAGCTGAGCTCCTGTGATGACGCTTCTGCCACTAAATGACAAGCAGTGACAGCAGCATCCTGCTGAGCTCCACATAAATCACTGTTTATAGGGCTGTAACTATATATCCTGTCACCATATATCCACAATGAAAAACTGCAACAATGTCTCGTTGATGTTTAGACAGATTTAATTTGGCATCATATTTGGTAATGGCACATAAAATGCGGTGAACCCACTCATTTGAGCTTCCATGTTAATAACTAATAAATGGAGAAAAGAAAAGGCATTATCCATCCATCCATCTTCTTCCGCTTATCCGGGGCCGGGTCGCGGGGGCAGCAGTCTAAGCAGAGAAACCCCAGACTTCCCTCTCCCTAGACACTTCCTCCAGCTCTTCTGGGGGGACACCGAGGCGTTCCCAGGCCAGCCGGGAGACATAGTCTCTCCAGCGTGTCCTAGGTCTTCCCCGGGGTCTCCTCCCAGTGGGACGCGCCCGGAACACCTTCCCGGGAAGGCGTCCAGGAGGCATCCGGAACAGATGCCCGAGCCACCTCAGCTGACCCCTCTCGATGTGGAGGAGCAGCGGCTCTACTCTGAGCTCCTCCCGGGTGACTGAGCTTCTCACCCTATCTCTAAGGGATCGCCCAGCCACCCTGCGGAGAAAGCTCATTTCGGTTGCCTGTATCCGGGATCTTGTCCTTTCGGTCATGACCCAAAGCTCATGACCATAGGTGAGAGTAGGAACGTAGATTGACCGGTAAATCGAGAGCTTCGCCTTGCGGCTCAGCTCTTTCTTCACTACGACAGACCGGTACATCGACCGCATTACTGCAGAAGCTGCACCGATCCGTCTGTCAATCTCCCGTTCCATCCTTCCCTCACTCGTGAACAAGACCCCAAGATACTTAAACTCCTCCACTTGAGGCAGGAACTCTCCACCAACCTGGAGTGGGCAAGCCACCCTTTTCCGACTAAGGACCATGGCCTCGGATTTGGAGGTGCTGATTCTCATCCCAGCCGCTTCACACTCAGCTGCAAACCGTCCCAGTGCATGCTGAAGGTCCTGGCTTGATGAGGCCAACACGACAACATCATCCGCAAAGAGCAGAGACGAAATCGTGTTGTCACCAAACCTGACCCCCTCCGGCCCCTGGCTGCGCCTAGAAATTCTGTCCATAAAAATCATGAACAGAACCGGCGACAAAGGGCAGCCCTGCCGGAGTCCAACACGCACCGGGAACAAGTCTGACTTACTGCTGGCAATACGAACCAAGCTCCTGCTCCGGTCGTACAGGGACCGGATAGCCCTTAGCAAAGGGCCCCGGACCCCATACTCCCGGAGCACCCTCCACAGGCCGCCGCGAGGGATACAGTCGAATGCCTTCTCCAAATCCACAAAGCACATGTGGACTGGTTGGGCAAACTCCCATGAACCCTCCAGCACCCTGTAGAGGGTATAGAGCTGGTCCAGTGTTCCACGGCCTGGACGAAAACCACACTGTTCCTCCTGAATCCGAGGTTCTACTATCGGCCGGATTCTCCTCTCCAGTACCCTGGCATAGACTTTCCCAGGGAGGCTGAGAAGTGTAATCCCCCTGTAGTTGGAACACACCCTCCGGTCCCCCTTCTTAAAAAGAGGGACCACCACCCCGGTCTGCCATTCCAGAGGCACCGTCCCCGACTGCCACGCGATGCTGCAGAGGCGTGTCAGCCAAGACAGCCCCACAACATCCAGAGACTTGAGGTACTCAGGGCGGATCTCATCCACCCCCGGTGCCTTGCCACCGAGGAGTTTCTTGACTACCTCGGTGACTTCAGCTTGGGTGATGGACGAGTCCACATCTGAGCCCTCAGCCTCTGCTTCCTCAATGGAAGACGTGACAGCGGGATTGAGGAGATCCTCGAAGTATTCCTTCCACCGTCCAACGACATCCCCAGTTGAGGTCAACAGCTCCCCACCTTTACTGTAAACAGCGTTGGTAGGGCACTGCTTCCCTCTCCTGAGGCGCCGGACGGTTTGCCAGAATCTCTTCGAGGCTGACCGATAGTCCTTCTCCATGGCCTCACCGAACTCCTCCCAGGCCCGAGTTTTTGCCTCCACAACCACCCGGGCTGTAGTCCGCTTGGCCTGCCGGTACCTGTCAGCTGTCTCAGGAGTCCCACAAGCCAACCAGGCCCGATAGGACTCCTTCTTCAGCTTGACGGCATCCCTTACTTCCGGTGTCCACCACCGGGTTCGGGGATTGCCACCTCGACAGGCACCGGAAACCTTACGGCCACAGCTCCGAGCGGCCGCTTCGACAATGGAGGTGGAAAACATGGTCCACTCGGACTCAATATCTTCAGCCTCCCTCGGGATCCGGTCGAAGCTCTGCCGGAGGTGGGAGTTGAAGATCTCTCTGACAGGAGACTCGGCCAAACGTTCCCAGCAGACCCTCACAGTACGTTTGGGTCTGCCGAGTCTGTCCAGCTTCCTCCCCCGCCATCGGATCCAACTCACCACCAGTTGGTGATCGGTTGACAGCTCCGCCCCTCTCTTCACCCGAGTGTCCAAGACATACAGCCGGAGGTCGGATGAAACGACCACAAAGTCGATCATCGACCTACGGCCTAGGGTGTCCTGGTGCCACGTGTACTGATGGACACCCTTATGCTTGAACATGGTGTTCATTATGGACAAGCTGTAACTAGCACAGAAGTCCAATAACTGAACACCGCTCGGGTTCAGATCAGGGGGGCCGTTCCTCCCAATCACGCCCCTCCAGGTGTCACTGTCGTTGCCCACGTGGGCGTTGAAGTCCCCCAGTAAAACGACGGAGTCCCCAGTCGGAGCACTTTCCAGCACCCCTCCCAGAGACTCCAAGAAGGCCGGGTACTCTGCACTGCCGTTCGGCCCGTAGGCACAAACGACAGTGAGAGACCTATCCCCGACCCGAAGGCGCAGGGAAGCGACCCTCTCGTTCACCGGGGTAAACTCCAACACATGGCAGCTGAGCTGGGGGGCTATAAGCAAACCCACACCAGCCCGCCGCCTCTCACCATGGGCAACTCCAGAGTGGTGAAGAGTCCAACCTCTCTCGAGGAGTGTGGTTCCAGAGCCCAAGCTGTGCGTAGAGGTGAGCCCGACTATCGCTAGTCGGAACCTCTCAACCTCACGCACAATCTCGGGCTCCTTCCCCGCCAGTGAGGTGACGTTCCACGTCCCTAGACCTAGTTTCCGTGTCCAGGGATCGGGCTGTCGAGGCCCCCGCCTTCGACTGCCGCCCGATTGTCTAAGCACCGGCCCCTTACGGTCCCTCCTGTAGGTGGTGAGCCCACGGGAAGGCATTATCATATTTATGTATTATTTACAAATTTATCATAATATTTATTGGATCATGGCACATAAATAAAGTAAACACAGAAGGTCACACATTATTATTAAACAATTGGAAAAACAAAATGCATCATTAAATAAAATGCGTTTATAACTTACAAATATTGGATCATGGTGCATAAAATATGGTAAACCCAGGTCACACATTTGAGATTCCATGTTAATTATTAATATTAAATGAAAATAAAATTCATTATGTAATATAATAAAGTTTGTCGATTTTATAAATATATAATTTTTATTTATTTAAATAACATTTAACATTGTGGTACATATGTGGTACTTTTTATGATGGATGGATGCACTTTATTGGACTATTGAAAAATAACACCCATTCACTTCCATTATAAATCTTGGAAGAGCCAGGACATTCATAAATACAACTCCGACTGGATTTGTCTGAAAGAAGAAAGTCATATACACCTAGGATGCCTTGTGGGTGAGTAAATCATGGGCTAATTTTCATTTTTGAGTGAACTATCGCTTTAAATTATTCCAACTTAGAGCAGGTCAAAATAAAGTCATGCAAAATGTGGAAGCATTTCACTATTTCAGCAAACGTCGCTGCAGCATAATTCTGTAATAAATTACTGTAGTGCAGTGATTACGACTCATTTCATTATAAAATCCCACTGAAAACCCCGTCATCTCCATAAAGCGGTTTTCCTAAAGTGATGCCATTCTTAAAATATAATTGAACCTACATTTTAGACAAGACCAAGCCAGTTCCAAACCCATATGAATGACTGACTACTCTAAACACAAAACAGTAAAACCAGCAATATTTGAAGAATATTTACATAGATATTTTTCATACAATGGTGACCACGGCTATAATATTCTGTCTGAATAAACCATAACAAACAAACATACCCATTTTGAAATGTATACCAAAAAAACTACTAAAACTGATCTTGTTCTTCATTTTGCATATTCAAAACAGCTTGAATTGTGTCTCAAACGTTCAAACAACAAACTAAAATTCAGTCTATTTCCATTCCTGAGTAAGTTTGTCCTCATGTTCCACAGAAGAAAGTCACAGCTTCTGACTGACATGGTGGTGAGTAAATGAATTTGTATTTTGTGTGATTTATTCCTTCAGCACCACTGTACTGTACATGCAGCCAAAAATAAATGCGTAATGCCCTACAGATGCTTTCTTTCTTACCTGGCAGCTGTAACAAGTACTTGTACGGTTCCAGAAGAATCCTTTCAGAAGTTGCTCTTTTGTCTCCGTCCATGCCTCCCTTTCTACAAAGAAATCTGCTGGGAGAGAAGAAGAGCGTGAGAGTACAAACACAGCCTCCACAGAAGGTGACAGCTCAGGATTTTCTCTTCTATCTAAACAGCCAATTATTTCTGGCCGAGCTGTCATTGATTTGATTTGCTTTACTTCCTAGAAAACTGCTAACATTATGTACGGGGTGTCGGGAAGCTTTGGGGTTTTCCCACAGTAAGCAGGGCTTCATTTGTTCCAGAACAAACCTATTTTAGTAGATCTCAATTTAAATAAATCTTGAAAGAATTTCGTGAAATGTTCAAGTGTCTATAAAATGTAATATCCATATTTAAATACACTACTGGGTCAGTAAGATTTTTTTTAAATGCTCTTCTATTGCTAACAAAGGCTGCATTTATTTGATCAAAAATACAGTAGAAATTCTAAAATATTATTAAAATTTAAATAGCGGTTTACTATATGAATACATGTTAAACTGTATTTTATTTCTGTGATGTGCAGCTGTATTTTCAGCATCATTCCTCCAGTCTTCAGTGTCACATGATCTTCAGAAATCATTCTAAATTTACTGCTCAAGAAACATTTCTGATTATGATCAATGTTGAAAACGGTTATATTTTTGTGAAAACTGAGATACATTTTCTTTTCCAGCATTCTCTGAATGGAAAATTCAAAAGAACAGCTTTTATTTGAAATAGAAATCTTTTGTAAAAGTATTAATTTTTTATTTAAAAAAAAACTAATTTTTAATAGTAGTGTACATGCATATTTACATATCATTGATTCCCATGAATTTAACATTTTGACTGGAGACATTAAAGCTTAAATGCATTTAATTATTTGTTTATTTTGATTATTATAACTAAAAATGTAATTATTAATTGAATATTGGTGTGTTTTATTGCTGTTGCTGCCATTTATATAAAAGCAATACAGCTCAAGTGGCTTATTACTGTATTAATGATGGCGCACTGTTTTGAAATAATAATCCTAATCCTGGCGACCAGTTAAAAAGTTGCTATTTAAACCATCAGGTGTTTAATTATCATGTCTATTTAATCACTGCATGACTAAACCACCAACCAAAA